>NW_028120033.1:137500-214882 GCF_965119305.1 Pelophylax lessonae | reverse complement strand
TACATTGAAGGGGGCACTCTGTGGTCACACTATATTGAAGGGGGCATGCTGTGGTCCCGCTACATTGAAGGGGGCACTCTGTGGTCACACTACATTGAAGGGGGCACGCTGGGGTCACTCTACATTGATGGGGGCACGCTGTGGTCACTCTACATTGATGGGAGCATGCTGTGGTCACTCTACATTGATGGGGGTATGCTGTGGTCACTCTACATTGAAGGGGCCACGCTGTGGTCATGCTACATTGAAGGGGGCACGCTGTGGTCACGCTACATTGAAGGGGGCACGCTGTGGTCATGCTACATTGAAGGGGGAACGCTGTGGTCACTCTACATTGAAGGGGGCACGCTGGGGTCACTCTACATTGATGGGGGCACGCTGTGGTCACTCTACATTGATGGGGGCACGCTGTACCTTGATTACTGAAGATCCCTTTCACACTTGTGTGACCTCAAAGTCACGCTTTTTTTACCGCATTTTTTGCCGCGAAGCAATGCCTATTACATTTTTCTGTTTGCGCCCCCCCCCCCCCCCCAAAAAAAAAATTTTGAGCACCAGCCGCCACTGGTTCCTGCACCATGCTCTTTCCCAGTGATTCCCACATCTATAAATACGCTGCATTTTTAGTTGTGTGGGGGTACCATTAAGAATAAATGGCAGCCCCATGCGCCTTTAAAGAGAAGCGTGTTTTAGCTGAGACAGGAACCGTCTGACTTTCGGCCTGTGTGTACAGCTTCTCTCAAATGGGCATGCTGGAAAAGCAGCATCCAATTGGCTTCCAATCAATGCCAATGGTTGCGTGCCCTGATCATTGTGGCAGGGGGCAAGTCTACTGTCAGAAAACAATAGCACAGTGGGGAGATCGCTGTACTAACATCGCTTATGTTAGTACAGTGATCTGTCAGTTTTTTTTATTTTTTCATTCTGCCCGCTGGGCTGAGCGGAACAAAAACCTCATAGTGTGTACCCTGAATTAGACTGGGGCGCCATGAATATTCTTTCAAAGGGTGCCTTGACTGAAAAAAGGTTGAGAAACACTGTTTGGCAGCAGCCAAGGTTGGACACAAGCTACTATAGCAAACAAATGTTGTACCTCCCAGAGCACAGAGGAGCTCATATGCAGCCTGCTGAATAACCTCCTCACTGTCTTCTTTTTCACCTCTCTCACACACCTACATGTGCCTCCCCAGCTACACCAACGCAGGAGCAGGAAGCATCACAGCCCAGAAACCATCAGAGCTGACCAAGAAAGCTGTGCAGATGCCCCAGCCTGCCCTTAGCAAATGCATACCTGCCAACTGTCTCGTTTTTCCCGGGACAATCCCGGAAAATAGGAGCCTGTCCCGGGTAATTTACACTGTCCCTGTTAATCAGGGACAATGTAAATCATTTAAAAAAAATAAAAATAAATAAATTCTTTTTTTTTTTTTTTTTATTTTGTGCCACACAGTGTCGCTCTCACGCCAGCTAGGTGTTGTAGTTCTGGCAGCAGGTTGTCTCTCTCTCTCTGTGCCCGCTCACTCTTCCCGTCTGTCGCAAATTTAACGTGTCACCGAATGCAGGGTGTCAGCATGGTGCATTTTCCAAAATCCGCCAGCAGGGGGAGGCAGAGCACCTTCCGACAAGCTGGAGGCCTCACACTCCATTAATTACTACTATTAATAATGTTTTTTTATAGATATAATTTTTACACCTGTTAATTGATACATATATATAGTTTTCTAGCTCTAGATAAATGTGTGTACATATCCGTGTATGTGTGTGCATATATATATTGCTCAAAAAAATGAAAACAGACCTCAATCCTCAATGGGAAAAATCTCATGATGGATATCTATACTGGTATGGACTCTGTAATGTGTTAGGATCTATACTGGTGTGAACTGGGTAATGTGTTAGGATCTATACTGGTATGGACTCGGAAATGTGTGAGGATGATATGGACTGAGTAACAGTGGCGGCTGGTGCTCGAAATTTTTGGGGGGACGCAAAAAGAAAAATTTGCGGCAAAAAAATTGCGTGACTTTGACAGGAATCACACCCACAGCCACCCACATCCCAATCGTACTGCTCTAGTGAGAAGCCTGGTTGAGAGCCCATAGAAAAAAAAAACTGTAGCTGAAACAGCATTGTAAAATTGTAAATTGTAAAAAACAGTACTTTTTGTAATGAGAGAGAATAAGCTAAATATATCCCTAAAATAAATGAAAACACCAAAATACCATTCTGTAACAAAAGCAGATTAAAAAAAAAACAGAAAGCCTTACAGCAAAAAACTATTTGCTATGGGTTGAACAGTGGCTAATAGTAACCACTGACCTCAAATCAACTATACAATAAGATTAAAGATAAAAAATGCCCCCTAATCATAGGAAGACAAACAGCAAAGGAGTTTATTGCACAATAAGCTAGCAATCAGAATTAAATTGCAGAGCTCTAAATGACCGTAATCTCTGCATTTTTTCAGCTTTCCCTATCTTTTCTATACAACAGCTTCAATACACTGACACTATCGGCCGGATTTAAAGAAACTGCAGCTTCAGACATCCATGACGTGTTTCAGTTTCGCCGCTTTCAAATCAATTAACTAGCGCTGCGGCGAATTGGCTAGTGAAACAGCAATAATGAATTCTGCCGTCAGCGGTATTCACTTACGATCGCGGCTTCGCAAATGAGCATACTTATGTCTTTGTGCAGTTTCACATAGCGATGTGGGCTAGTGGATTAGTGCACACATCACGTATGTAATTCATCTCCCTCTGCTGTAGGTTTGAGGCTTACCATCTCCACCTAACTTTTTTATTTTCTTTTTTCCCAGATTCCATACAATGTTTAGTACTTTAGCTATATGTGCTTTTTAGCCTTAACACACTCCTTTTTTTTTTTTTTTCACCAAACAGCTTTATTCTGCACAATAGCTAAGTGCTTTGCAACTTCACTGCAGTTAACAACGTCATGGGTTCAAATCCCAACAATCACTACACTTGGGATCTCTTTTCACTCTCATTTTTTTTAGAGTTTTTTTTAAACTATCTTGAATTTGGGGGGGGGGGGGGGTGTCCTACCCAAATTTCAGGCACATTAATGGAACCAACACAATTTTGATTTTATGAGTGTGGTCCTAGTTTTCTCGAGATGCAATTCTTTACATATTTACCATGGTTCTTACAATTTCTTGACCAATAAACATAGGTGTCTGATATTGGACTCTCTCCATATTTCAACAACACAGACCCTCATAGTCCAACACTACATTTGCCTCACACCTCAACACAACACTGTCACATCCCTACTCTACATTCCAACCCCTCACATCACCAGTACAAGCAGCATGCAAAGTGCAAAGCTCCGGCCTTGGCAGCTTAATGGGCCATACACTAAGAATTTTTCAAGACTTTTTCCTGTAGACTTAACCAAACCATATAATATGAGGTCAAACCTCAACACTTTCAATTTGTATGCAATCAGGCAGGCCCTTGCACTACATAGAAAATGTCAATCTGAAGGATAAAGTCTTCTCTAAATCTTACAGTGTGTATGGCCCTTTTGTCTGTAGGCACCCACACAAAACAAAAAACACATGTTCCATTCAAAAGTCTTTATTTATTCTAGAATGACAGCATAAGGAGGGATGCAGCAAGATAATATTGTCAGTCTCCAGTCCGTGTGCCTTTACAGCGCCAGCCCACGATCTTTGCTCCATGGCTACGGGATTCTGATGTCTTCCCCAACTTCATGCAGAGTTTGGAATCCATTCTGCACCTCTACCAGCTCATAGGGGACAGGCATGGCCAGGTTGCTGGTCAGCTTCCAAGCCACTTTGGAAGTTCCAGGGTGTTCATGTTGGTCATCGATGCTGCTTTTGGCCATGTGCCTTACCAAATATCCACTGACGACAAAAGAAGATGACTGGAGTCCATCAAGGTGGGTTTCTACCAGCTACAACCGCAAGCAGTACCACTCCTGGAAAAATAAAACAAAGGATAAGACATTTCATTATGAAAATCACATCTTAATGCCTGTTTGCTTCATTCTGAACTTCATTTAATTTCGACATCACGAGTGAAATAACACATTTTCTGCCAACTTACACAAACCAGAAATCATTAATGCAAACATTTGAATACACACCTGTGACGCCAGACAGCCCATCACCACAGGCTTCTCATGGTACATGCCATGATTCCAAGATGTTCACGTTCTGGAAAATTAGAACACCATAAGATACCAAGCAGCCGTTCATGTTATCAATAACTACACAGGTGGCATAGACACAACTAAACACCTGCCAGCTCTTCTCAGCCCTTTCCACTATTCACAATACCAACATGTTTATGGTTAGAGGTGCATGTTTTTGCTCAAGTAACACAATTTTACCAATGTTGACTACACTTTATCTACAATGGCAAGTGTCATTGGCAGATGATAATTACCCTCTGTCTCCCTGTGAGTGGCACCTCTGCTAACTAGCAAATTAATACACATGCCCTATCTTGACCGGTTACAGTACTTACATGTAAAGTGGCTAGCAACCAGGGTATTCGGGGTGGCAAAACCTGCAGCGGTGCTCCGCCGCCTGGGGGCCGCCGGCTGACGGACCTCTGGCTCCCTCTCCTCCGTCAGCTCCCAAGATTCATCCCGGGCCACACACATGTTGTGCAACACGCAGCACGCCAGGATGATCTTGGAAGCCTTTGTAGGAGAGTACAGGAGTTCACACCCAGGCCGGGCCAAGCAGAGAAACCGGGATTTGAGAAGACCTATGGTCAACTCGATGATACTCCGGCTTCTCTGCAAGGCCCTGTTGTAATTCATTTCTGCTCGGCCCTGGGGGTACCTGATTGGAGCCATCAGCCACGTCAGCTGCGGGTAACCAGCATCCCCTGAAAAAAATGAAAAATATACATTAGTTCTTCATATCATGTGACTTTAGATGACTCCTCAAAATGGGAGACAATTATGCATTTTACTAAACAACCTGCTCGTCTGTTTGCAAAAACTCATATGAAACATCTCAACTCTGTCTAACTGCCTAAATCACTAATACAAATGGGAAAAAGGACACACAAAGTGGTGTGTTTCTCTTGCAAGTTCCAACTTGGCCCCTATTTTGTTCCTATTACATTAGCCTAGGTCTTACTTCTGGAATATATCTGCAACTAGAGTGAGGAAACCAATATTGACTCACTTATGCAAAGTACTTTGGGGATATGGCAATACCATTGGAATCATTTGTAGGTTTTGTTTGGGTGGCTAGAGGACACCATTTACACATTGGTTAACCACCTTCATTTGACTCAAAGACAACTTTGGAAATCTTTCTTTTGTGAGCTGCTAAGCTGCTGATCTGGTTGTGTGTGAACAGCCTGCCAACTCCTAACACATCCATTTTAGGTAGGCTTTGCTTAAATCAGGGTGTACACCGATGTAGCTTATTCCTATGTCTATGTAATCTTACAGTTTATGTTGTTAAGACAAAATACTTTACCAATAAGCCACCCTTGGGGCATTTGGCCACTTTCAAACGCCTCGTACAGAGTACTGGTTCGTAACATACTGGAATCATGGCACGACCCTGGGTGACCAGTGTTGACACTCATGATGCGCTGTTTGGTGTCACAAACTAATTGGACGTTCAGGGAGTGGTACTGCTTGCGGTTGCGGTACTCCACTTCGTGGCTCCTTGGTGGCCTAATGGCTATGTGGGTGCCATCGATTGCCCCTAGTATTTGCGGCATGTGTGCCCGCAGGTAGAAACCCAACTTGACTTCATTCCACTCATTTTCATTCTGTGGCCAGTGGATAAAATTGGGCACTATATCGACTATGGCATTAATGACCAACATGAACACCCTTGAAACTGTGGGCTGGCTAATGCCCATGATACTTCCCGAAGTGGCTTGGAAGCTGCCACGCCCTAAAATATACAAAGTGGCCAGCAATCTGGCCATGCCGGGCACTGCATGGCCGCGCTGTGTATCCGGTTCAATTTTGTCTGCTATGAGCTGGTAGAGGTGGAGAATAGTTCCTCGCTCGAGCCGGAACTTCCTCCTGACATCAGAATCCCGCAGCTTGTCCAAATAGATCCTTGGAGCAAAAATGCGTGGCTGGCGAGGTAAGGGCACACGGACTGGAGGTGCTGCTGGAGGTGCTGCTGCTGCTGCTGCTTCCCCACCTTCTGCTGCCTCCTGTGCTAGGGCCTCCTCAAACAAGGCACCGATGAATGCCAACATTGCACCATCTAATGCGTCTGGGATATCGTCCTCCATTTTGAACGCGCAAATTCGCGAATGTGCAGATATATATATATAGAAACGGCCGCTAATTATCACACCTGTGAGCCAGCTATAAAAGGAGCACATGGCCAATATGGCTGCTGGATGTTATAGATCGATGTTTCTTATGTGCTAGCAAGACCCTGTGACCCACAACGTACATTATCTTGAGGTAAGACAATTGCATCTCTCTCTCCCAAAAAAAAAACAACAAATTCTCTCTCTCTCTCTCTCTCTCTATATATATATATATATATATATATATATATATATCTAGACGCCCTTTGATAAAGTCGGAAATGACGAAACGCGTCAGGGCATGAACCTTACGGCAACCGGAAGTGCACGGGGGACACGAGCGGCAGCTTTGGAGATCCGAGACACCAGCGTGGAGAGGGTGAGCAGGACCGACAAGGCATACCACGGTACCCGTAGCACTGATATTCAAGGCTTATTGGTTTATTGCGTTTGTGAGTACATATGTATTGGGTTTATTCTGAATAAATATCGGATGGGTGAAACAATATCACACTAGTGTGGTTCCTTCTTTCCCCTTATGTTTACCATCTGAGCTAATGCCGGGAGAAGAAGGGAGATATGTGATCATCCGTGATAGAAATCTAGTAATAGCAGCAGTAATCGTTCCTGAGTGAGATTTGTGATACCACAACCTGTTTGCCTGTTTGCCTGTCCTGTGTAAATAGGAGGGCCACAGCTTCTGGTGAGTTGCCAGTCCCCCCATTATCACATCGGTGGAGGTGTAGAGCAGTGGTGACTAGTGTTGAGCGAACACGGACTGTATTATTCGTGTTCGTACCGAATAATTGGATTTTTTGTACCCGAACACGGACACGGACACTTTACTGTATGTTCGGGTAAAAATCCGTGTTCGGTCGTTTTATTTCCGGGTTTTGCATGCTTTGGCGCTCTTTTCATGGCGGGCTTTCAACAGCCAATCAACAATCGTTTAACTGGTGTGCCTTAAGCCATCCCAGCCATGCCTGCAAATGTCTCAGTAGCTGTGATTGGCCGTCTGAAGCATGTGACCAAGTCTTTATAAGTTCGAGGCAGCCGCAGCGGCGTCATTATGCTGCTTAGATTCAGGGACAGAGCACACATCAACGTGCTGGCTGCTGATTAGGGAAAGATAGGCAGGAAAAAACCATTTGTGTCCGGATAGAATTGAGGGACAGGTCGGAGTGTTTAGGCAGGGCGAGTTGTAGGCATTTTAGGGATAGAGTCTGCTGAATTATAGGGTCAGTGTCTTCTACAAACTACAATCGATATTGCTGTGTGGGGGGTGGGGTCTGCACTCAATCCTGATCTACGATCTCTTCTCAATCCTGTTAGGGACAGAGTCTGCTGAATTTTAGGGAAACTGTGTTCTACAAACTACAATCGATATTGCTGTGTGGTGTGGGATTGGAGATAGGCAGGTGTCAGTGATCCACATCCATTTTTCTGTGTGTGAGCTGCAGTGAACACAATCTTTTTGGGCTGCAGTGAACACAATCTTTTTGGGCTGCAGTGAACACAATCTTTTTGGGCTGCAGTGAACACAATCTTTTTGGGCTGCAGTGAACACAATCTTTTTGGGCTGCAGTGAACACAATCTTTTTGGGGTGCAGTGAACAAAATCTTTTTGGGGTGCAGTGAACACAATCCTTTTTGGTGTGCAGTGAACACAATCTTTGTGGGGTGCAGTGAACAAAATCCTTTGTGGGGTGCAGTGAACACAATCTTTTTGGGGTGCAGTGAACAAAATCCTTTTTGGGGTGCAGTGAACAACATCCTTTTTGGGGTGCAGTGAACACAATCTTTTTGGGGTGCAGTGAACAAAATCCTTTGTGGGGTGCAGTGAACACAATCTTTTTGGGGTGCAGTGAACACAATCTTTTTGGGGTGGAGTGAACAACATCCTTTTTGGGGTGCAGTGAACAAAATCCTTTTTGGGGTGCAGTGAACAAAATCATTTTTGGGGTGCAGTGAACACAATCTTTTTGGGGTGCAGTGAACACAATCTTTGTGGGGTGCAGTGAACACAATCTTTTTGGGGTGGAGTGAACAACATCCTTTTTGGGGTGCAGTGAACAACATCCTTTTTGGGGTGCAGTGAACACAATCTTTTTGGGGTGCAGTGAACACAATCTTTGTGGGGTACAGTGAACAGAATCTTTGTGGGGTGCAGTGAACACAATCTTTGGGGGGTACAGTGAACACAATCTTTGTGAGGTGCAGTGAACACAATCTTTGTGGGGTGCAGTGAACACAATCATTGTGGGGTGCAGTGAACTCAATCTTTGTGGGGTACAGTGAACACAATCTCATACTTCTGAAGGTTTGAGGGTGCTGCCTGTTCCATACTCCCCCTACTCCTCATCTAGCCTTTTAGGGGTACAAACAATAGTAATTGGGGCCTAGTGTGGTTGTGTACGTGTGATATACATACACTTTTTTTGGATCATATTTTCTATTCCGCTATTTAATCAAAAACCTTTGGGGATCAGTTAAATTGGGGGATAGTCTGTGTTGGTACGTGTGAGAGAGATCCACCTTTCCAAGTTGTTGGGGTTCATCTCATACTTCTGAAGGTTTGAGGATGCTGCCTGTTCCATACTCCCCCTACTCCTAGCCTTTTAGGGGTACAAACAATAGTAATTGGGGCCTAGTGTGGTTGTGTACGTGTGATATACATACACTTTTTTGGGATCATATTTTCTATTCCGCTATTTAATCAAAAACCTTTGGGGATCAGTTAAATTGGGGGATAGTCTGTGTTGGTACGTGTGAGAGAGATCCACCTTTCCAAGTTGTTGGGGTTCATCTCATACTTCTGAAGGTTTGAGGGTGCTGCCTGTTCCATACTCCCCCTACTCCTAGCCTTTTAGGGGTACAAACAATAGTAATTGGGGCCTAGTGTGGTTGTGTACGTGTGATATACATACACTTTTTTGGGATCATATTTTCTATTCCGCTATTTAATCAAAAACCTTTGGGGATCAGTTAAATTGGGGGATAGTCTGTGTTGGTACGTGTGAGAGAGATCCACCTTTCCAAGTTGTTGGGGTTCATCTCATACTTCTGAAGGTTTGAGGGTGCTGCCTGTTCCATACTCCCCCTACTCCTAGCCTTTTAGGGGTACAAACAATAGTAATTGGGGCCTAGTGTGGTTGTGTACGTGTGATATACATACACTTTTTTGGGATCATATTTTCTATTCCGCTATTTAATCAAAAACCTTTGGGGATCAGTTAAATTGGGGGATAGTCTGTGTTGGTACGTGTGAGAGAGATCCACCTTTCCAAGTTGTTGGGGTTCATCTCATACTTCTGAAGGTTTGAGGGTGCTGCCTGTTCCATACTCCCCCTACTCCTAGCCTTTTAGGGGTACAAACAATAGTAATTGGGGCCTAGTGTGGTTGTGTACGTGTGATATACATACACTTTTTTGGGATCATATTTTCTATTCCGCTATTTAATCAAAAACCTTTGGGGATCAGTTAAATTGGGGGATAGTCTGTGTTGGTACGTGTGAGAGAGATCCACCTTTCCAAGTTGTTGGGGTTCATCTCATACTTCTGAAGGTTTGAGGGTGCTGCCTGTTCCATACTCCCCCTACTCCTAGCCTTTTAGGGGTACAAACAATAGTAATTGGGGCCTAGTGTGGTTGTGTACGTGTGATATACATACACTTTTTTGGGATCATATTTTCTATTCCGCTATTTAATCAAAAACCTTTGGGGATCAGTTAAATTGGGGGATAGTCTGTGTTGGTACGTGTGAGAGAGATCCACCTTTCCAAGTTGTTGGGGTTCATCTCATACTTCTGAAGGTTTGAGGGTGCTGCCTGTTCCATACTCCCCCTACTCCTAGCCTTTTAGGGGTACAAACAATAGTAATTGGGGCCTAGTGTGGTTGTGTACGTGTGATATACATACACTTTTTTGGGATCATATTTTCTATTCCGCTATTTAATCAAAAACCTTTGGGGATCAGTTAAATTGGGGGATAGTCTGTGTTGGTACGTGTGAGAGAGATCCACCTTTCCAAGTTGTTGGGGTTCATCTCATACTTCTGAAGGTTTGAGGGTGCTGCCTGTTCCATACTCCCCCTACTCCTCATCTAGCCTTTTAGGGGTACAAACAATAGTAATTGGGGCCCAGTGTGGTTGTGTACGTGTGATATACATACACTTTTTTGGGATCATATTTTCTATTCCGCTATTTAATCAAAAACCTTTGGGGATCAGTTAAATTGGGGGATAGTCTGTGTCGGTACGTGTGAGAGAGATCCACCTTTCCAAGTTGTTGGGGTTCATCTCATACTTCTGAAGGTTTGAGGGTGCTGCCTGTTCCATACCCCCCCTACTCCTCATCTAGCCTTTTAGGGGTACAAACAATAGTAATTGGGGCCTAGTGTGGTTGTGTACGTGTGATATACATACACTTTTTTTGGATCATATTTTCTATTCCGCTATTTAATCAAAAACCTTTGGGGATCAGTTAAATTGGGGGATAGTCTGTGTCGGTACGTGTGAGAGAGATCCACCTTTCCAAGTTGTTGGGGTTCATCTCATACTTCTGAAGGTTTGAGGGTGCTGCCTGTTCCATACCCCCCCTACTCCTCATCTAGCCTTTTAGGGGTACAAACAATAGTAATTGGGGCCTAGTGTGGTTGTGTACGTGCGAGATACATACACTTTTTTTGATCATATTTCCTATTCCGCTATTCAATAAAAACCTTTGAGGATCAATTGAATTGCGGGATAGTCTGTGTCGGTACGTGTGAGAGAGATCCACCTTTCCAAGTTGTTGGGGTTCATCTCATACTTCTGAAGGTTTGAGGGTGCTGCCTGTTCCATACTCCCCCTACTCCTCATCTAGCCTTTTAGGGGTACAAACAATAGTAATTGGGGCCCAGTGTGGTTGTGTACGTGTGATATACATACACTTTTTTTGGATCATATTTTCTATTCCGCTATTTAATTTAACTGGGCCTCCATGCGAGACCTGTGTGCCTTGTTGCGCTGTTTTGAGTACTCCACCAACATGGCCAGTGGCAATGACGCCGTTCTCAGCTTAACTATCCCACTTCTATGCCTCCTTGAAAAAACAATTCGGGCGATGATGGAAGAGGATGTGGCACAGGATGAGGAGGAGGAGGAGGATGAAGAGGTAACATTTCCAAGGCTTTCAGGGCAGTCATTCGCAAGGGGCTCCGAGGGTGGGTTCCTGCACACGCAAACGCCAGGGACGCAATTGTCCAGCAGGGGCACAGTTCTGGAGGATGAGGAGGATGAGGAGGAGGAGGAGCTGGAGGAGGAGATGGAACCATGTTCACAGCAGGGTGGCACCCAGGCCAGCTCATGGCCATCACTGGTGCGTGGCTGGGGGGATACAGAGGACACGGACGATACACCTCCCACAGAGGACAGCCTTTCGTTGCCTCTGGGCAGCCTGGCACACATGAGCGATTACATGCTGCAGTGTCTCCACAACGACCGCCGAGTTGCCCACATTCTAACTTGTGCTGATTACTGGGTGGCCACGCTGCTGGATCCCCGTTACAAGGACAACGTACCGTCCTTAATTCACTCACTGGAGCGCGATCGCAAGATGCGCGAGTACAAGCGCACGCTGGTAGACGCCATGCTGCTGGCATTCCCATCTGACAGCGGGGCCACAGTGGAAGCACAAGGCAGAGGAGGAGGAGGAGGAGGTCGCCAACGCAACCAGGGCACCGCCAGCACCTCAGAAGGCAGGGTTAGCATGGCCGAAATGTGGAAAAGCTTTGTCAGCACGCCACAACAAACAGCAGCACCAGCAGCTCAGATGGAACGTCTTAGCAGGAGGCAGCATTTTACCAACATGGTGGAGCAGTATGTGTGCACACGCCTACATGTAGTGAATGACGGGTCTGCCCCCTTCAACTTCTGGGTCTCCAAATTGGGCACATGGCTTGAGCTTGCCCTTTACGCCTTGGAGGTGCTGGCGTGCCCTGCAGCCAGTGTATTATCTGAACGGGTATTTAGCACGGCTGGGGGCGTTATAACAGACAAGCGCAGCCGCCTGTCCAGAGACAATGTGGACAAGCTCACGTTCATTAAAATGAACCAGGCATGGATCCCACGGGACTTTTCCGTACCTTATGCAGAATAGCAATGGATACCGACCTTACCCACCCATTGTTCCATTTTTGCTCTTTCTCACTCTTTTGGGGTGTACCCTCATTTAAAATTTTTGAAAAGAAGCAGTGTTGGCTACCTCGTCCTCCTCCTCAGGGCCAGATTAATGTAGGGGCTATTGGAGCTGCAGCTCCAGGCCCCTACCTTTTATATAGGCCCCGGGTTGGCCATATTCACTGTTACCGCTCTTCTGTCACTTGTAAACACAGAAGTCTGGCTTCTATGCTCGCTTCCCCAGGCAGCACCCTCAGAACCTCCCCACACAGCGTGAAGGCCGGACAAGGAGGGACAGTTGGCGATGCATGGATGTGTTTATGGGCTTCAGAGACAGCATCCCATGTTGAATTAGGCATGCATGGCTGCACCCTTCCTCCTCTGGGTGCATGGCAAGGCACGGCCCTTAAGGCCCTTCAAAATCCTCAGCACCAAGCCCATGATGCTGTTAATCCGGCCCTGGTCCTCCTCCACCGCCGCTTCCACCTACACCGCCCATAGGTGTGCGCAGCCTATTGCATTAAGGTGTGCACCCCAAAGTTGAAATACACATGCATGTGTTTGCCAGCAGGGAGAGTAATGTATCGGGGCCATGTACCTGTAGGCAAGGAGAAATAGAGCAGAGCAGGTCCCAGGGAGATCTTTCCCATCTCCTCACTGGCAATGCTATGTGCCCTAGGTGATTAGGGTGTGCCCAGGCACACCCAGCACACCCTGTGCGCACGCCTATGTCACCGCCACATCCACCACCACCTCAACCTCCCTCCTACTCCATATGGGCCTCGTCCTTCAGAGATGAAGAAGAACATTGTTTTATTTTTCTGTTTTTTTTTTGTTGTTTTAAGTTATTTCCCTATCCACATTTGTTTGCAGAGCACTTGCCATGCTCTTAATTACGTTTTGCTGCCATTTGCAGCACTCTAGCCCTTTCCTTTGGTGTTTTAGAGCCATTTTAGTGCCTTAAAGTTCGGGTCCCCATTGACTTCAATGGGGTTCGGTGTCCGGGAAAAGTTCGGTAAAAGTCCGGGACACGGACCCGGACTTTTTTTTAAAGTTCGGCCGAACCCGTCGAACACGGACATCTAGGTGTTCGCTCAACCCTAGTGGTGACCCCAACACTTGATGGTGTTTCTCACTTGGTGGATTGGACTATTACTGAGGAATTAACCCTTTGTTTGAAATTTTTGCATTTAATTTTTTTGCATTCTTTGCACTAAATTTTTGCATACATGGACGTTTAAGGACTATATCAAGATTTGGCTGGTTTATATGCTACGTCATTTCTCCTCAATTATACCTGCGCTACTTGTACTTTTGTATATGTTCCTAGGGACGATATATATTTGAGTATACTTTTACATATATCTAGATCTGTCTGTTTGTGTGTTCTTGCTCACCGTTATTGTTTACTGAAGGAGAGAATTTGTACTTATCTTGGGTGTGCTTAAGTTGTCTATGGTGAATCCCCTCCAACCCACAATAGCTTGTGAACCCCTCAAGTGTCTTTTAATCATTGGCAGTTGGCCCCATGTGCATGTGGTTTTGACATGTGTTTTCTCATGTTTGTTAAAGGTGTGCAGTCTAGATTTGGCATCTAAACCTGTCCCCTTACCTTCCCAGCTTCCAAAGACACCATTTTTGCTTTCCTGATAACTGTAATTTATTATGTGCACGTATGTAGGTCATGCGATTTCTCATGTATGTTTAATGTTTGCAGCCTCCTTTGGCCTATAAAAGATTACACCACCACCCCCACCAAGTCTGTTTGTGCCATTAGGTAAGTGTTTGGAGGGCCTCTTGTGATTTGTGCCCATATGCGTTTTCTTATGTGTTTTTTTCTATTTCTTTGCAGCCTCTTCTGCTCTTTCACCACTACCACCACCACCACCACCACCACCACCGTGTTTGTGCCATTAGGTAAGTGTTTGGAGGGCCTCGTGTGATTTGTGCCCATATGCGTTTTCTTATGTGTTTTTTTCTATTTCTTTGCAGCCTCTTCTGCTCTTTCACCACTACCACCACCACCACCACCACCACCACCACCACTGTGTTTGTGCCATTAGGTAAGTGTTTGGAGGGCCTCGTGTGATTTGTGCCCATATGCGTTTTCTTATGTGTTTTTTTCTATTTCTTTGCAGCCTCTTCTGCTCTTTCACCACTACTACCACCACCACCACCACCAAGTCTGTTTGTGCCATTAGGTAAGTGTTTGGAGGGCCTCGTGTGATTTCTGCCCATATGCGTTTTCTTATGTGTTTTTTTTCTATTTCTTTGCAGCCTCTTCTGCTCTTTCACCACTACCACCACCACCACCAAGTCTGTTTGTGCCATTAGGTAAGTGTTTGGAGGGCCTCGTGTGATTTGTGCCCATATGTGTTTTCTTATGTGTTTTTTTCTATTTCTTTGCAGCCTCTTCTGCTCTTTCACCACTACCACCACCACCACCACCAAGTCTGTTTGTGCCATTAGGTAAGTGTGTTCTGTAACTGTTCACTAATTATACTGTATATGAAGAGCAATCTGCAAATCATGTTTTTTTTCTGTTTTCTCTTTTGTCATTTCAGATTTAGGCGTTTGGGGCTATTTGCTGCTGCTGGACAGCCAGATTCTCTGCCCACCTCGTGCTCCCATGGCCCCACCCACTGGAAGGCTGAGGAGAAGGGACAGGATGGCCAGGGGGGGCAGGGTGGCCAGGGTGGCCATGGGGGGCAGGGTGGCCAGGGTGGCCATGGGGGGCAGGGTGGCCAGGGTGGCCAGGGTGGGCAGGGGGGGCAGGGTGGGCAGATCGTCTGGCTCTGGTGTGAGGGAGGCTCCAGCTGTATCCATGAGGGAGTCCACCATCCCCATCCCGGAGGAGGAAGCCGGGGGAGGTGGTAACACACCAAGTGGACAAGCTGGCTCTTCTGACAGTAGTCCTGGAGAGGGTCCGTCCACCCGAGTCAGCTTGTCCACATTATCCCGGCTTCCCCGTTTCTCCCACAATCAGTGCTGTGTCCTGGTCCAGGCCTATATGGCCAGATATCAGGCGATACATGGGACCAGGGCCGCGGTTAGCTCTGTAACAGAGAAGCACAGATTGTGGGATGAAATCCGGGATGCTGTAAATGCACTGGGTGAAGCACCTCGCCACCGTGACAGTGTGCGGAAGAAGGTCACCGACATCTGTGCGTCCGTTCAGAAGAAGCGAATTGCATGGGCTGCGGAGGGTCTTTATGACCGACAAGGTCGGCTGGATGAACGTGCACGAAGTTCTCTCTGGGATTATCAATTACCTTTCTTGCAGATCATAGGACCCGATACCATCTTTTCCAGAGAGGACTTAGATTCGGATGCTTTGCACCGAGGTAGGATATTATCTTGGATGTCAATTGTGTGAGTTGTTTTGAAAAGATGAACGACTATCCTATGTGTGACATGAATAGAATTTGATACTTGCCCTTCCAATTGTCCTTTTTTTTTTTTCCCCAACCTGCAATTTGTTCATCTGTAGCACGGATCTAAGCCCCTCCACAGCCCATGCAGCTTGGCGACCCAGACGGACTCACGGGTGTTGACATCAGTGCTGACCCTCCTCCTGGTAGGTCCCATATCATACTGTGCCAAACAATGTAGATGTATATTTTATTCTTTCCAAGATAGCTCATATTGCTATGTCCTTTACAGAAGATCCGCAGCAGGGAACACACCCAGTGCAGCAAGGCCTGGAGGTGTAACGCTCCTGCGTTTTATGTATGATGTGGATTTTCAGCTGCAGAAATATTCCACTTCAGTAGTCATGTAGAGAAACGCTGAGACACCAATCCCAACTCCCAATGACTCATCATGTGTAGATGATCTCAATTCAGCAAGTAAATACACACACTCAATAAGATGTTTCCTAGAGTGACTTATGTATATAGTAACACAGTGATGATAGGCTGAAGAGACAGGTTGGGTAGAGATGGTAGATGACAGACACTTGAAAGGAAATGTTCTTGAAAGTAAGATAGTAGCAGATGGGATGCAGATAGGTTTAGCAATCATGTATGGTAGCAGATGACAGAGTAGCAGGTGGACATACAAGAGAGATCAACCCAGTGCAAGAACAGGTGGTAGTAGGCTCAAGAGCTAGCAATCTTAGATAATGCAGATGTAGTAATAGTCCTTAGTATGCAGAGCTAGATAGTGTAAGCTTTAGTATGAAGGTTATAGAGGTTTCCCCTGTGGGGTACTTATCACTAATAGCAATGTAGCAGAGGAGAGGTTCGGCAAGAGCGGATGATCCGGTAGCGGGATACAGGGATCAGCGCAGCGTGGTTCCGACAGCGAGGTATGCTTGCAAGCATGAGAGCTTCAAGACAGGTTAGCATCAAGGCACAAAGCAGTTTGAACAAACACATGTGAGTGAGAGCCAGCGATCTAAATAGCCATCCAGTCCGGCGCTCAGTGATGACAGCATCAGTCTTAAAGGTGTATGCACACCTTACCAAAAGAGAATGGTGGGGCGCATACACTTATGAAAGAGTAATTAGGGTACCCAAAGGTACCAGAACATTACAGTACCCCCCCCTTAAGGCCGGCTCCTGAAGGCCTCTGGAGCTGGTTTGTCTGGGTACTTCGCATGAAAATTGCGGATTAATCTAGAGGCATGTATGTCAGAGGTGTTTAGCCAGGTGTCGTCTTGGGGCCCATAGTTCTTCCATCGAACCAAGTACTGAAGTCTTCCTCTGTGGATACGAGAATCCAGAATCTCTTTTATCTCATATTCTTCTCCACCTTCAACTTGTACAGGAGGAGGGGGTGGGATAGTAGGCCTTATTCCTTGGTCAGGAACATGGGGCTTCAGTAGCGACACATGGAAAATGGGATGTATTTTGAGGTCTATTGGCAATGTAAGCTGTACTGCAGCTTTTCCAATAAGTTTCTTGATTGGGAAAGGTCCCAAGAACAGAGGTCCAAGCTTTTTGCTAGGGATTTTCAGTCTTAAATTTTTTGTTGAGAGCCAAACGAGGTCCCCGATAGCGTACTGAGGAGAAGGTCTTCTGCGAAGATCATAGTACTTCTTTTGTTGACTATGAGCGTGTGCAATGGTAGTATTAAGCAAACCCAGAGAGTCCTTTATTTGGGTAAGATAGTCTGAGGCTACTGGGTTATTTGAAGCAAGGATGCGTGGTGGAAGAATAGAGGGATGAAACCCATAGTTCAAGTAGAACGGACTCTGCTTGGTCGTACTGTGGTTTGCGTTGTTGTAGGCAGAGGGAGAAGATCCACCCAATCATCCTGTTGGTAAGAAGTGTAACAACGTAAATATTGCTCGATGCATTGGTTGACTCTTTCAGTCTGTCCGTTGGTCTGCGGATGGTAAGGAGAAGTGAGCTTCCGCTCGATCCGTAGTATGTGACATAGTTCTTTCCAGAACTTGGAAATAAATTGTGATCCACGGTCAGACAGAAGAGTTTTTGGGATACCATGTAACTTAAAGACATGTTTCATCAGGAGTTCTGCCGTTTGTTTGGACGAAGGTAGTCTGCGAATAGCAATGAAATGTGCCATTTTTGTCAGATGGTCCACTGACACTAAGATGGTATTAAATCCTTTGGAAGGAGGCAATTCCACTATAAAGTCCAAGGACACAACTTCCCATGGAGTTTGGGATATTGGTAGACTGCATAGTAGACCGGATGGTCTCGTAGTGTCAATTTTGGACCTGGCACAGACATTGCATGAAGAGACGAATTTTTGTATAGATGTTTTCATGTCAGGCCACCAGAATTGCCTGGTAATCAGATTAAGAGTCTTTGTCATACCCATATGTCCTGCCATAGGCACATCATGCGATAATTCCAAGATCTTGGTGCGTATGGTAGGTGGTATGTAAAGTTTGTCATTGTAGTAGAGGAAGCCTTCTGCATCAGTATTTAGTTGTGGTGGGGGTGAATCCAAACTTATACCATGCAAAACCTCTTCCTTCAAGGAACGGACAACTCCAATAATGCGTTTGTGAGGTATTATAGGAACGGAAGGGATTTCAAAGTAGTTTTCTTCAGTTAGTCGTGATAGTGCATCCGCCTTTTTGTTCTTATCTGCAGGTGTGTAGGTCACTAGGAAGTTAAACCTTAGAAAGAATAGTGACCATCGTACCTGTCGGTGAGAGAGAGTTTTGTTAGTCTGAAGATATTGGAGATTTTTATGGTCCGTGTATATAATTATTGGTAATTGGGTGCCTTCGAGTAGATGTCGCCAATTCTCCAGAGCCAATTTTATAGCAAGCAGTTCCTTTTCACCCACGGGGTAATTTATCTCTGGACTGCTTAGGGATTTAGAAAAAAAGGCGACTGGATGAAGTGGTGAAGTGTGAGTTGGTCGTTGGGAGAGTATTGCTCCTACTGCCATGTTTGACGCATCTACTTCCAGAATGTATTGGAGGGATGGGTCTGGATGGCGTAATATGGGAGCAGAAGTAAACCTTGTCTTTAACAGGTGAAAAGCTTTATTTGCTTCATCTGACCATTTGAATGTTTTTTTAATGCTAGTGAGCTGTGTGAGGGGTCTCACAATGACAGAGAAGTTTCTGATGAACTTCCTGTAGAAATTCGAAAATCCAAGGAATCGCTGTAGCGCCTTGCGTGTGGTTGGTGTAGGCCAATCCTGAATGCAGGATATCTTACTCATGTCCATCTCGATTCCTGTTTTGGATATGATGTAGCCTAGAAACAGTACCTCTTCTTTATGAAACAAGCATTTTTTCAGTTTCACATAAAGGTTGTGTGCAAGCAACCTCGATAATACTAGTCTTACATGTCTTATGTGTTCAGACAGGGATCGTGAATATATAAGTATATCGTCCAGATATACCACAACACAGACATCTAGTAAGTCTCTGAAAATATCGTTTATAAATCGTTGAAAAACTGCAGGGGCGTTGCATAGCCCGAATGGCATTACAAGATATTCGAACAATCCGTATCTGGTTCTGAATGCAGTCTTCCACTCGTGTCCATCACGGATTCGAATGAGATTGTATGCTCCTTTCAGGTCCAATTTTGAAAAATAGGTAGCTCAACGCACCTGCTCAATGAGCTCAGGGATAAGCGGTAGAGGATAGCGATCTTTTATTGTAATAGCATTCAATTGCCTATAGTCGATGATAGGCCTGAGACTTGAGTCTTTATTGCGGACAAAAAAGAGTCCTGCTGCTGTGGAAGAAGTGGAAGTTCTAATAAAACCTTTCTTCAAATTCTCATCCAAATAGTCTTTGAGATGGGAAAGTTCATCCTGTGAAAGAGGATAAACATGACCGAACGGCAATTTGCTATTTGGGAGTAGATCAATGGTACAATCATAGTCTCGATGGGGAGGTAGTGTTTGAGCATTTTTCTCAAGAAAAACCTCAGAGAGATCCTGATAACATAGTGGTGCAATCTCATCTGTCACCACAGACAGGATCTTCCCGAAAGACGGGAGGTTACACGTACCCTCGCAATAGCAAGAGAGGAAGGCCAGGGTCCGTTCCTTCCAATCTATGGTTGGTTGATGTGTGTGCAACCAGGGAAGTCCCAACACAATGGGAAAGTGGGGTGAAGGTATTAGATCGAAGGTAGTGGTCTCCATATGAGACCCGTTAGTAGTGACTAGGAGTGCCTGTGTCTGATCAGTGATCGGTCCAGAGGATAAAGGAACACCGTTAATAAGACTCACTGAGACAGGTTTAAGTTTAGAAATAATAGGAACTTTATTTAAAGCAGCAAAACGTATGTCAATATAATTTCCACAAGATCCTGTGTCAATCATGGCCTTAGTAGTAATCCTGTTCTGGTCCCACTGTAATGTTAAGCAAACAGAAAGGTAAGGGTTAGTGATTGAAGTTGTCAATCCCCCTAGGAGGACATGTGAACACTCACCCTTCTTTTTGTAGACTAGGGGACAGACGTTTATCTTGTGATCCGGGGATGCACAGTACAAGCAGAGATTACCAGATTGTCTTTTGGCTCTTTCCATAATTGATAGAGGTGGGCGTATGGTTCCTACCTCCATAGGAACGGGGTCAACGGCCGAAATCCGAGAAGAACTGGATAATGGCATTCCCATTTTCTCAGCCTTTCTTTCTCGTAGTCTTCTATCTATGGTGATACTGAGTTGTATCAATGCATCCAGGGTTTTTGGCAGATCCGCTCGGGCGAGCTCGTCTTTAACGGCCTCTGATAGGCCAAGCCTAAATTGGGTTTTCAGAGATGCATCATTCCATTCTGAATCAAGGGTCCATCTCTTGAATTCTGCGACAAAGTCTTCTACAGGTCTCCTACCTTGTTTCAAGGATCTTAATTGAAGATCGGCAGTACTCTGCCTATTGGGATCATCATATAGGCTAGTGAGTTCTGCTAGGAACAAGGCATAGGAATTGAGAAGCTGGTCGCTTTTCTCAAAAAGAGAGTCTGCCCAGGCCCGAGGATCGCCTGCTAGGTAAGAAATAATAGTACAAACCTTAATGTGATCAGTAAGGTAGGTACGGGGTTTTAGCAAGAAAAGTAACTCACATCCGTTTTTAAATTCGCGAAATTTTTTGCGATCGCCTGTAAATACCAAAGGAGGATTTATTTTGGGTTCAGGGGACTGAGCAGTGGTAAGTTGTGTCAGTCTAATTACCTGCTGCGACAGAGCCTGATTGTCTTCTTTTAATTCAGCAAGTGCGTGTATTAACGCAGTTACTTGCTGTTTAATTGTGTCATCTGAGTGGTTATTTCTGCTGAATTTATTTGTGGTTCGTTCAATCTGTAACGCTCCTGCGTTTTATGTATGATGTGGATTTTCAGCTGCAGAAATATTCCACTTCAGTAGTCATGTAGAGAAACGCTGAGACACCAATCCCAACTCCCAATGACTCATCATGTGTGGATGATCTCAATTCAGCAAGTAAATACACACACTCAATAAGATGTTTCCTAGAGTGACTTATGTATATAGTAACACAGTGATGATAGGCTGAAGAGACAGGTTGGGTAGAGATGGTAGATGACAGACACTTGAAAGGAAATGTTCTTGAAAGTAAGATAGTAGCAGATGGGATGCAGATAGGTTTAGCAATCATGTATGGTAGCAGATGACAGAGTAGCAGGTGGACATACAAGAGAGATCAACCCAGTGCAAGAACAGGTGGTAGTAGGCTCAAGAGCTAGCAATCTTAGATAATGCAGATGTAGTAATAGTCCTTAGTATGCAGAGCTAGATAGTGTAAGCTTTAGTATGAAGGTTATAGAGGTTTCCCCTGTGGGGTACTTATCACTAATAGCAATGTAGCAGAGGAGAGGTTCGGCAAGAGCGGATGATCCGGTAGCGGGATACAGGGACCAGCGTGGTTCCGACAGCGAGGTATGCTTGCAAGCATGAGAGCTTCAAGACAGGTTAGCATCAAGGCACAAAGCAGTTTGAACGAACACATGTGAGTGAGAGCCGGCGATCTAAATAGCCATCCAGTCCGGCGCTCAGTGATGACAGCATCAGTCTTAAAGGTGTATGCGCACCTTACCAAAAGAGAATGGTGGGGCGCATACACTTATGAAAGAGTAATTAGGGTACCCAAAGGTACCAGAACATTACAGGAGGAAGGTGTTGGTATGTCTAGCAAATTAATATTTTTTTTGGAATCTTATTAACCCCGTTAACACACATGTTTTTTCTTTTGAAAGAGTGTTGCCTTTTAGATGTTTACCCTGCAAAACACCATTGACAGCATTAATGGGTGCCGTCATTAGTATTCAGACCAAGCCTTCTTAACCTTTGGGAGGGTTTAGCAAGTGTCCTATGAGCCCAGGAAAGCACTTTTGAATGTTTGGCCTCAATGCTTCATTCCTGAAGCTAGGAGGGCAATCTGGCCATAATCATTACTGCCTAAGGTTATGTACTAAACTTTTTTTTTTTTGTTTTTTTCAAAGAACATCAGGCCCCTCTTGACGTAGCAGCTGGAGTTGGATCAGGAGCTGGCGACGATTCTGCATCCAGTGCTGTGGTATGTGATATAAGGGAACAAGGTGCACATGTAACATTTCAATGGTAGTAATGATTTTGGGCTAGATGTGGCTTACATTGTGTGTGTTAAATTAGTGCTATGACATTATGACGATGCACCAGCACAACAAGAGTTCGATCTTGAACATCAGGGAATTATGTTATAATTTGGTGTGCCACTAATGTTCCAAAAACATCCAGGACCTTTAAAGTCCGGCCAGTCTTTGATTTTCCAGGTCCAAATTCATGTGTATCGTTTTGTTGGGTTGTCCTGTAGCCGATTGATGGCGAGATTTTAGACAACATACGTAGATGTAGAAAGTCATTGGTGTAGTAACAGATTTACCAAAAGCATAAACAACCTACCACACCAGGGTTAATTGGGAACACCTTCATGTCGAAACTTTTTTGCCTTTGTCATATTAGTCCTACCAATATAATATGTACCCATTATCAGAAGTGTTGCTAGCTTGGATAATATTACAATGAACAAGTACTTATTAGAAGCACATCAAACTTTTCTACGTTCTGCTTGGGGTGTTAAGTTGTCAAACTAATCTGAACTATTTAGTCATGATGTTTGATAATGATTTGGTCTATTTCCTCTGCTTTCAGGTAGCCTTCGACGCATAGGGATTGTCACCTACCCAACGTCGTCCATCTATGCTGGATGTAGCCGAGAGGCTGCTTGATGAGTATCGGATCCAAAATGAGTTAAGGAGGCGTACTCAGCAATCTACTGAGGTAGTACGTCTGCTCAGGCTCATACAGGAATCTGTAGCAACAATGGTACAGGTTCAACAGGATATGCGTAACAGCTTGGTAAGTTTAGCAGACCAGCATCAATGGGATCGGCAAAGTGTTGACACTCAGGTGCTGGCCACACGCCAATGCCTGTTTGGATCTGAAGATGCCCCATTGGCAGAGCCCTCCCAAACATCTCACTCACCTGCCACTGCAGGTTGTGGTAGTGGGAGGGTAATGCCAGTGTTGGCCACTTGTCAGGCAGCTGGGGATGGGACAATTCCTCCTGTAGCCACTCCTAGCACTTCACACTCCGTTCGGACTCCCACACCCCTCAATGAGCAATCCTCCTGCACAACCTCATTGCGCACTGGTTCCACAATGCCCCTTCCATTTGACTACACTCCCTATACACCTTTAGAACTTCACTCCTACCCAGGCCATCACCCTTTGTCAACAGCCCCACATGCCATTTCCCCCCGCACCGTGGACCACAACAACCAATCAACCACCACTCCCCACACATCTTCACAACCCTTGCACCACCAGCAGCATCAAATAGCCTCGGGGCAGCAGCTAACAAATTTACTGGTAATGGCACACTATCCCCAAATTCTTAGGCTGAGCACAGAGCAGATTGGACTATTGGCACAAGATCTTATGTCTGGGACATTTCCAGGGTTCACCACCCTGCATCAGCAGCAGCCTCATGCACAAGATCTGATCATAATGGGCCACTATACCACAACTCTAAGGCTGACCCAAGAGCAGATGGGACTATTGGCCCAACATTTGATGGCAGGAACCTTTCCAGTGTTCACCACACTGCATCAGTCACCACCACCACCACCACCACCAACTTAATTTGATCTTTTTTTATTTATTTGTGTTAGTTTTGTTAATGATTGTTACATTGGCCAATTTGTGGGGCCATTTTATGGTTTAATTTGAGGGTGGCACAATATGATTTATTATAGTGTTTTTTTTTGGTGATGCAATTAAATTTTATGCAAATTGATTAGTTTGTGTTTGATCTTTGTTTTTTTAGGAGTATTGGTGGCCAAGTAAGGGCCCTGGTTAATGTAGGCATTTACAGTAAACCCCCCTCCATTGCGGGGGTTACGTTCCGGACCCAGCCGCGAAAAGTGAAATTCCGCGAAATAGAAAAACCCTATTAAAATGCATTGTAGGCATGTTTTTTTACTGTCACTGTACGTGTAAAAGCATTTTAAGGTCTTTAAACACACTTTTAAAACAATAGAAACTCATTTAAACACATAAAAGATACTAAGAGACAGAGCAAGAGCTATGGAAAACACAAAAATATTTCATTTTTAATGATTTATATAGTAAAATAACATTACAAAAAAAACGCGAATTACCGGGACCGCAAAAACTGAACCGCGATGGAGCGGGGGATTACTGTATACACACGTGCTTCTCTATCTCCAAACATATGATTTCATTTAAATTTGGAAAACTCAATGTTCACATAATGACCCAAGAAAAGGTCTCCCTTCAAATGTAGCTTCAAAACAAGTCTCAAGGATAACATAAACCAAAGCCAACATGCTAACAATTACAGACCACACCACTCGACTAAACAAATACAACACAAAAGACATTCGATGTGTACACCAAAAAGAAAACTTTGGTAATAAAAGATACATTTTTTTTAATAACACATGTAGGTGTCTACCAACTGTAGCGTCAAAAAAATATATTATTAAAATATATAATATAATGAACAAAATTTCAAATGTAACATTTGTGTTGCAACGTGCAACATACAATTTTTTTATTTTTATTAAAAATTTTTTTTTTTTTTTTCCAAAATTATGTTTTTTTAATTTTTTTTTCCCAAAAAAGGTTTTTTTTAGTAAACATTTTTTTATTTTTTTTCCCAAAAAAGGGTTTGTTTAGTAAACATTTTTTTATTTTTTTTCCCAAAAAAGGGTTTTTTTAGTAAACATTTTTTTATACTTTTTTTTCCCAAAAAAGGGTTTTTTTAGTAAACGTTTTTTTATTTTTTTTTCCCCAAAAAAGGTTTTTTTTTAGTAAACATTTTTTTTTTAATATTTTTTTTTTAACTAAACATTTTTTTATATTTTTGTTTAAAATATTTTTTGGTTTCTTTTTTTTCTTTTTTTTGGTAAGAACGATTCAAAGGCGTGACATTACGCACAAATGGCTCCTTAGGGTCCGGATCCACCCCACACAGCTGCTCCAATAACATTATTCGTTCTCCGCACCACTTTAAATACGCCAGCATTACCTCGCTGGTGAGGTGGGTGTGCCCTGGGTAGAAAAAGACATGACAATTAGTTTTATGCAAAATGATCCTAACAAGGATTGTAATTAATGTGCCTCAACAAATATGCTTAGGAGTCTATTGGTTGGTTTTTATGAACACTCTGAAGCAAATATGCTAAATTGCTGTTGTAAACCTTGAACTCAAACTTTCAACTCTAATTGTTCAAAAGGTTACATAAGATGGCTTGGAATGTTAGTAGCAGTTCCACCAAAGCTAAGTAAAAGGCTTTTCTGCATGTAAACACAAGCAATCATTTTGAAGAATGTAAGGTGTTTTGGGTTCAATTGGTCAACATGATACATATGCACACATTTATCTCTATCACCATTGGAATCTGTGGAGCGTTCTCTCTCCCTCTTACTGTCTATAGATTGAACCTGACACATAGTAGAGACTCACCCTTTGGAATTTTGAGGG
The DNA here is from genome assembly GCF_965119305.1 of Pelophylax lessonae. Lineage (NCBI taxonomy): Eukaryota > Metazoa > Chordata > Amphibia > Anura > Ranidae > Pelophylax > Pelophylax lessonae. Next base: position 188,974 of record NW_028120033.1, on the reverse strand, counting down.
ACAGTTCTGGACGGAGCAGATGTGTCTGCTCCCCTGATCTCCTTTCCGCCATCCCAGCTGTGTTAAGAGAGAAGAAAAAGTTTCTCAACAAATGGACTCATGCTAACTGTAGGTTACGCAGTCATGAAAACGCTCTAACACCCACTCCTTACCCCTCCACACTTCCCTGAAAGTTTTATTTAGACATTGATACGGTGGTGATGCAGATTTGTAAAGTGCAAGCGTCATTCTTCTGGGTGAAGCTTGTAGCGTTAAGGATACGTACTCCCTGCTTTTGTGCTGATTGTGTTTCTCTGATGTTTTTTGTGCCTCAGCCCTGCCTGTTCTAAGTGTTGGAAACATATCATTTTTGGAGGGCTGCGGAAAACTAATCAGGTTAGACTTACCCTCTCTAGGTTTTTGGGGACGAGAGAAATAACAATCCTCCTTTTTACATGGCCCCTGTACACACCTCTAGGCACCTCCCTCCTGTTTACAAAAAAGGAATTCTGTGAATGTGATGGAAACAAGGTTGCCTCCAGAACATTCACAGGGAAAGGGGATCAGATATAGGCGCCAAAAAGGACACTAGTGGTGACTGAGTAATGGTGAAAATTAAACAATAAGTTTATTAAGGCACTTATGCCTGGTGAATGAACAAAGAACAGGACTGGACACAAATACAATTTAAAACATTAAAATCATGTACATACAATCGATTGCATCACCACAGACCTGAATACAAAAATTGTTTCAATATTGGAGTGGTTCAAATAGGGACCTGGGATAATGTATCCAACCGGGAAGTGAGGATATATATGATCTACAGGGTAGCTGACATCAGTCACAGGTATGCCTGTGTAGCGGAAAAAGGGTCGTTAGAAAACACCCATAGCTCAAGCCTGTAGAAAGATAAAGGGTTCCAGTTACTCAAAATCCGGTGTCAGATGGAGAATTTAAGGATAATGATGTAAATGTGGCTATTGTGAAGATAGTCCAAAATAGATAAAATAGGCTCCAAAAGACAGTATAAGCCCTGAAAAAAAGAACCAGACAAAGTGCAGGTATAATTTCCTCCTTGAAGATGTCATGGGCACTGTGTATGGAGTTAAGTCCGTTCAGGGATTGCTCATCATGACCGAATGGAGGTGGGGGAAGAGAGCAGGAAGGTCCTCCGTGCCGAGTAGATGAGGGGAAAAAAACCATGCAACGAACAGACCAATAGTTACAGGTAGTCCATACCTCCGAGTGTAAGGTGGCGAAGTCCCGGCAATTACCGGCTGCTAGACAGCGTAAACCCGTTCAATGTTCGGTGCTTGCTCCAGCCTCACTTCCGCGTAGTGACGGACGGGTCAGAGGTGGCCGGCCCTACGTCACATCCGGTGGTGGCGAGCAGCAAAATCAAGGGAGCCGTAGCTGAGCCGCGGTTGCGGGGATCGCCTAGATACTCAGGAGAGCGAGGTCCGGGTGGCACAGTCCAATTGGGAAGCTTGCTGACGCGTTTCACCGACCTACGTCGGTTTCATCGGAGCTAATTAGTGGGGGGTCATGGGTTCCTTTATATGGTGAATAATGAATGAATGATTAAACACACATGTGTGAAATCGGCTCAACATCATTAAGGTGAATTACCATATTCTGGCCAACAGGTGTCAGTATGCCGTTTAGGGATTTATAAAGGAAGCCATGCAGCCCCATCTAGCGTTATTAGTACAAAGTACATCTCACTAGCTACTCATACACAACCACAGTTCCTCAATACATTGCTCATTGAAAACAAAAATTAATTAAACAAGAGCTATCTGATGTGGTAGAGTATGACTATAGACAAGGATGTGAACAGTTATTATTAAAAATGACGTTTAGAAGTTAGGGGTCTCAAAAGATCCACTGTGCAAAAGGAAAGCACAGGGGTGCTAGTACTAAGCTAAATAAAAATGTGCAAATAGAAACAAACTAAAGACCCAAAAGACCCTTTTAAGATGCACTGTGCTGGTTGGTGACAAGGATTTCCAGGTAGAGTGTGCTGTATTGTACAACCACTAATAATGGATAACAATACAGCAGTCATGCCCTGGTAGTAAAGGATACCATGGGGAAGGATATAACTTCCATCTCTCTGTTTACCATTTATTATTGATCTTGCTCACTGCGACTTATGTCGCTGGTGGTATTTTCCTCCATCTCTGATGGAAGTTATATCCTTCCCCATGGTATCCTTTACTACCAGGGCATGACTGCTGTATTGTTATCCATTATTAGTGGTTGTACAATACAGCACACTCTACCTGGAAATCCTTGTCACCAACCAGCACAGTGCATCTTAAAAGGGTCTTTTGGGTCTTTAGTTTGTTTCTATTTGCACATTTTTATTTAGCTTAGTACTAGCACCCCTGTGCTTTCCTTTTGCACAGTGGATCTTTTGAGACCCCTAACTTCTAAACGTCATTTTTAATAATAACTGTTCACATCCTTGTCTATAGTCATACTCTACCACATCAGATAGCTCTTGTTTAATTAATTTTTGTTTTCAATGAGCAATGTATTGAGGAACTGTGGTTGTGTATGAGTAGCTAGTGAGATGTACTTTGTACTAATAACGCTAGATGGGGCTGCATGGCTTCCTTTATAAATCCCTAAACGGCATACTGACACCTGTTGGCCAGAATATGGTAATTCACCTTAATGATGTTGAGCCGATTTCACACATGTGTGTTTAATCATTCATTCATTATTCACCATATAAAGGAACCCATGACCCCCCACTAATTAGCTCCGATGAAACCGACGTAGGTCGGTGAAACGCGTCAGCAAGCTTCCCAATTGGACTGTGCCACCCGGACCTCGCTCTCCTGAGTATCTAGGCGATCCCCGCAACCGCGGCTCAGCTACGGCTCCCTTGATTTTGCTGCTCGCCACCACCGGATGTGACGTAGGGCCGGCCACCTCTGACCCGTCCGTCACTACGCGGAAGTGAGGCTGGAGCAAGCACCGAACATTGAACGGGTTTACGCTGTCTAGCAGCCGGTAATTGCCGGGACTTCGCCACCTTACACTCGGAGGTATGGACTACCTGTAACTATTGGTCTGTTCGTTGCATGGTTTTTTTCCCCTCATCTACTCGGCACGGAGGACCTTCCTGCTCTCTTCCCCCACCTCCATTCGGTCATGATGAGCAATCCCTGAACGGACTTAACTCCATACACAGTGCCCATGACATCTTCAAGGAGGAAATTATACCTGCACTTTGTCTGGTTCTTTTTTTCAGGGCTTATACTGTCTTTTGGAGCCTATTTTATCTATTTTGGACTATCTTCACAATAGCCACATTTACATCATTATCCTTAAATTCTCCATCTGACACCGGATTTTGAGTAACTGGAACCCTTTATCTTTCTACAGGCTTGAGCTATGGGTGTTTTCTAACGACCCTTTTTCCGCTACACAGGCATACCTGTGACTGATGTCAGCTACCCTGTAGATCATATATATCCTCACTTCCCGGTTGGATACATTATCCCAGGTCCCTATTTGAACCACTCCAATATTGAAACAATTTTTGTATTCAGGTCTGTGGTGATGCAATCGATTGTATGTACATGATTTTAATGTTTTAAATTGTATTTGTGTCCAGTCCTGTTCTTTGTTCATTCACCAGGCATAAGTGCCTTAATAAACTTATTGTTTAATTTTCACCATTACTCAGTCACCACTAGTGTCCTTTTTGGCGCCTATATCTGATCCCCTTTCCCTGTGAATGTTCTGGAGGCAACCTTGTTTCCATCACATTCACAGAATTCCTTTTTTGTATATATTATGATGGGATCAATAGGCTCATTTGCAGACACCCTCTAGTCTGAGTAATCTCCCTGGTATTTATTCAGAGGCCTCTCTAGGAACCACCCCTCTATATTTTTTAGTTTATGTTGTCTGGATCTTTTTTTGATCCTTTCTGGTTCCTTGGCCCTGTCACCAGTGACCATTAATAGATAACTCCTTACATCCTTTGACTGATTATCGTTACCCTGGTGTTTGAACGGGAACAGACTGGTCGCGATACGTTAGGGGTCTCTCTGGAACCCTTCATTGGGTATTTTTTTTACTTTTATTGTGCAAACAAACGGTTGATTTTTTCCTTTTTTGATTCCTGTGCTGTGCGGTGACTTTACATATATACTTAATGGCTTATTGTATTGACTCACAGATTGAGCAAGAGATAGAGGTAGCCTTCGATGCTCAGCCGCAATCATCCATTCCCAACTCAGAGCCCCTGGTCGAATTGTTTAAACAACATAAAAAACTGGTAATTAAATCATTAAACAGGAAGTGGGACATAGCATCATTACAATCACATGTGTCCAATAAAATTATTCCAAGGGGTCTGAGGGAGAGGGTGATTCCGGCTCAGCATCTCCATACCCCCAGATTCTTGGCATTATGGAAGGAGGACTGCATTGCTCGAGGTGTCCATATAATGCAATTGATCATTGATGAAGAAAAGCTTCAGCTGCAGGAACTACAGGCAGAAATAGTGAATAGTGCATCGGCCCTAGAATCCTTCCAAGAAAAAGAAGAATTCTTAAAACTCAATGAGAATTTGAAAAAAGAAGTCGAACGAACCCAAAAAAACCTCAAAACCACAAAACAAACTAAATTTAGGCAGAATCTAGTTGACTGTGAACGAGAGGATCTCTTTGATCCTACTCTTGTGAGGAGCAGAAGTAGATCCCGTGGAAACTTTAGACAGAGGAGGCACCCCAGTAAATTCAGGGGTAACTCCTCCGGCAGTGATACTGAAGATAAATCGGTCTCTTTTTTGGTGCCAGGGACAGAGCAGGAAGACAGTGGGGGTCAAGTACAACACCTAGAAGACCCAAAGCCTGCACACAGAGAGAGAGTCAATCAGAAAGTAAAAAACAAACAGATTCCACAGAAGACAGCCCTTTCCAGAGAGACTCGATCGAGCCAGAAACACCAGAGGTAGACCTGCTGAGTTCAGATTTTAAGGTGGTCAACCTGTCTGAATTTAAATTACAAAAACGTCACATTGATTTACTTAGTAAGGGCCTCTCTTTTTCCCCTATTTCTACTATGTGTGAATTTGAAGTCTTTAAGGACATTAATTTGTTCCTTAGAAGGGTAATCTTTCAAATGTGGCATCAGGTCTCTGGTGCTGAACCCGACCAGGATATTTCTCCCTCTGATCAGGATAGGGAGGCACTGGAGGCACTTACATCCCTACTTTTAGAAAATGCCTCATCGGATGATGAGTCCAATGATCCATCTCAGATACGTCGGGATGCTAACATCCGCATCAGATCTACAAAGATGCCCCCGTTTACCAAATACAAAAATATTAAAATATTTCTTGACTTGGTACAAAACGACCTTAAGACAGTTGACTGGGGAAACTTAAAGAAACCAGATAATCTTTCCAGATCAGAACGACGGGCACTTAAGGAACTGGAGACAGCGCCCAATCTGGTTATTAGGTGTAGTGACAAGGGCGGTAACGTTGTCCTCTTAGGTGAGGAAATGTATGAAAGGGAAGTAATGCGCCAACTGAACGACACGAGCACTTATACTAAACTTAAACAAAACCCTTTCCCCTCCCTTGTCACTACACTTAACCATAAAATTACCTTAGCGAGGGAAGTCAATTTAATATCTAAGAAAGAGGCAGACCATCTCCTTGTCAGGTGCTACAATGTGCCGACCTTCTACACCATCCCCAAGTTGCATAAATCAGTAACGCAACCACCTGGCAGACCGATTGTATCGGCTGTCGGTGGTCCATTGGAGAGGGTCGGCAGATTTGTGGACGCTTTGATCAAGGAGATGGTCTTTGAACTCCCCTCCTACGTACAGGACACTAGAGACGTGCTTAGTAAATTGGTTAACATTCAAGTTCCCCCTGAGGTGATTTTTGTAGGGATTGACGTAGAAAGCCTGTACACGTCGATACCTCATGAATGGGGTCTACAGGCTGTACACCACTTCTTGCAACGGAAATTTCCTGACTTGGGAGCCCATAACGAATTCGTGGTGGAATTGTTGCAGTTCATGCTCAGTAACAATTGCTTCCAGTTTCTATCCTCCTATTTTCAGCAGACCAGGGGTACTTCAATGGGGGCACCGTGGGCCCGGCCTACGCGTGCCTCCACCTGGGTCTCTGGGAGGAGCAGCTAGTTTATCCATCCCCGATGTACCTCGGCCATTCTCTATTATGGCTGAGGTACATCGATGATGTACTGCTCCTCTGGGGAGGAACTCTGCCGGAGCTGGAGGCGTTTGTTGATGGGCTGAACTGCAACAATAGAAACATCAAACTTACCTATACAGCGACTGCCGATCACTTACCTTTCTTAGATCTCCTTATCTCTAGGGCGGGCTCCTCTGTCAAAACAACCACGTATCGTAAGGCCACATCGGCCAATACCCTGCTCTTTGCCGAGAGTCACCATCCACGATCCTTAATCAGTGGAATCCCGGTTGGGCAATTTCTCCGCCTCAAGCGGAATTGTACCGATGAGGCCGACTACCAAATGGAAGCCAGGGATCTACATAGACGCTTCAAAGAGCGGGGCTATTCCCATAATACCATCAGGAGAGCTCGCAAAAAAGTGGGACCTAGACAGAGATCTGAACTACTCCTCAAAAAGGATGATTCTTCATCTCCGGAGGGATTAGTTCAGCAAAACTATCCTAGGATTGTGACACGCTATGGTTCACAGTGGAATCAGGTCAGGGACGTAATCACAAAACATTGGCAGGTTTTAACTGTCTCGCCCTTAATACAAAAAATAGTGGGACCCAGACCTTTGATCACCGCTAAGCGTGCAAAAAATCTTAAGGATGCTCTAGTTCATTCGGAGTTTGTGCGAACAAAAACTCCGCGTACTTGGTTAACCTCTCTACCTCCAGTTAAAGGGATGTTTGCATGCGGAAAATGTTCGGTATGCAAACTAGCCATAAACTCCAAGACCTTCTTCAGTTGTGATATGAGCCAGGAATTTACCATCAACAGTTTTATAAACTGCCAAACAGAAAGAGTCATCTATCAGCTCATATGCCCGTGTAATATATCCTACATTGGGAAAACCAAACGCCAACTGAAGACTAGGGTCCTGGAACACTTAGCTGATATCAGGAACAAGATTGATACCAAAACCATACCCCTGCACTTTCTGGAGTACCACGGTGCCAATCCGGATGGATTACTATTCCGTGGCATTTATGCCCTTAAGCTCCCTGCGAGACGCGGGGACTTTGACACCGTGTTACTCCAGAAGGAGAAATTATGGATTTACAAAATGGGGTCTTTAGCCCCTTCAGGGTTGAACGTGGAGTTTAGTTTGAGGCCTTTCTTATCTCCCTGACAATATATCACGCAGGTTATCAGTCATCTGTATACTGCTTTATATATTATGATTAATTTCTTTTATTCCTTCTTTAAAATGGCCCCCTCTGTGTCTATAGAGTATTATCTCTCTGTTTACCATTTATTATTGATCTTGCTCACTGCGACTTATGTCGCTGGTGGTATTTTCCTCCATCTCTGATGGAAGTTATATCCTTCCCCATGGTATCCTTTACTACCAGGGCATGACTGCTGTATTGTTATCCATTATTAGTGGTTGTACAATACAGCACACTCTACCTGGAAATCCTTGTCACCAACCAGCACAGTGCATCTTAAAAGGGTCTTTTGGGTCTTTAGTTTGTTTCTATTTGCACATTTTTATTTAGCTTAGTACTAGCACCCCTGTGCTTTCCTTTTGCACAGTGGATCTTTTGAGACCCCTAACTTCTAAACGTCATTTTTAATAATAACTGTTCACATCCTTGTCTATAGTCATACTCTACCACATCAGATAGCTCTTGTTTAATTAATTTTTGTTTTCAATGAGCAATGTATTGAGGAACTGTGGTTGTGTATGAGTAGCTAGTGAGATGTACTTTGTACTAATAACGCTAGATGGGGCTGCATGGCTTCCTTTATAAATCCCTAAACGGCATACTGACACCTGTTGGCCAGAATATGGTAATTCACCTTAATGATGTTGAGCCGATTTCACACATGTGTGTTTAATCATTCATTCATTATTCACCATATAAAGGAACCCATGACCCCCCACTAATTAGCTCCGATGAAACCGACGTAGGTCGGTGAAACGCGTCAGCAAGCTTCCCAATTGGACTGTGCCACCCGGACCTCGCTCTCCTGAGTATCTAGGCGATCCCCGCAACCGCGGCTCAGCTACGGCTCCCTTGATTTTGCTGCTCGCCACCACCGGATGTGACGTAGGGCCGGCCACCTCTGACCCGTCCGTCACTACGCGGAAGTGAGGCTGGAGCAAGCACCGAACATTGAACGGGTTTACGCTGTCTAGCAGCCGGTAATTGCCGGGACTTCGCCACCTTACACTCGGAGGTATGGACTACCTGTAACTATTGGTCTGTTCGTTGCATGGTTTTTTTCCCCTCATCTACTCGGCACGGAGGACCTTCCTGCTCTCTTCCCCCACCTCCATTCGGTCATGATGAGCAATCCCTGAACGGACTTAACTCCATACACAGTGCCCATGACATCTTCAAGGAGGAAATTATACCTGCACTTTGTCTGGTTCTTTTTTTCAGGGCTTATACTGTCTTTTGGAGCCTATTTTATCTATTTTGGACTATCTTCACAATAGCCACATTTACATCATTATCCTTAAATTCTCCATCTGACACCGGATTTTGAGTAACTGGAACCCTTTATCTTTCTACAGGCTTGAGCTATGGGTGTTTTCTAACGACCCTTTTTCCGCTACACAGGCATACCTGTGACTGATGTCAGCTACCCTGTAGATCATATATATCCTCACTTCCCGGTTGGATACATTATCCCAGGTCCCTATTTGAACCACTCCAATATTGAAACAATTTTTGTATTCAGGTCTGTGGTGATGCAATCGATTGTATGTACATGATTTTAATGTTTTAAATTGTATTTGTGTCCAGTCCTGTTCTTTGTTCATTCACCAGGCATAAGTGCCTTAATAAACTTATTGTTTAATTTTCACCATTACTCAGTCACCACTAGTGTCCTTTTTGGCGCCTATATCTGATCCCCTTTCCCTGTGAATGTTCTGGAGGCAACCTTGTTTCCATCACATTCACAGAATTCCTTTTTTGTATATATTATGATGGGATCAATAGGCTCATTTGCAGACACCCTCTAGTCTGAGTAATCTCCCTGGTATTTATTCAGAGGCCTCTCTAGGAACCACCCCTCTATATTTTTTAGTTTATGTTGTCTGGATCTTTTTTTGATCCTTTCTGGTTCCTTGGCCCTGTCACCAGTGACCATTAATAGATAACTCCTTACATCCTTTGACTGATTATCGTTACCCTGGTGTTTGAACGGGAACAGACTGGTCGCGATACGTTAGGGGTCTCTCTGGAACCCTTCATTGGGTATTTTTTTTACTTTTATTGTGCAAACAAACGGTTGATTTTTTCCTTTTTTGATTCCTGTGCTGTGCGGTGACTTTACATATATACTTAATGGCTTATTGTATTGACTCACAGATTGAGCAAGAGATAGAGGTAGCCTTCGATGCTCAGCCGCAATCATCCATTCCCAACTCAGAGCCCCTGGTCGAATTGTTTAAACAACATAAAAAACTGGTAATTAAATCATTAAACAGGAAGTGGGACATAGCATCATTACAATCACATGTGTCCAATAAAATTATTCCAAGGGGTCTGAGGGAGAGGGTGATTCCGGCTCAGCATCTCCATACCCCCAGATTCTTGGCATTATGGAAGGAGGACTGCATTGCTCGAGGTGTCCATATAATGCAATTGATCATTGATGAAGAAAAGCTTCAGCTGCAGGAACTACAGGCAGAAATAGTGAATAGTGCATCGGCCCTAGAATCCTTCCAAGAAAAAGAAGAATTCTTAAAACTCAATGAGAATTTGAAAAAAGAAGTCGAACGAACCCAAAAAAACCTCAAAACCACAAAACAAACTAAATTTAGGCAGAATCTAGTTGACTGTGAACGAGAGGATCTCTTTGATCCTACTCTTGTGAGGAGCAGAAGTAGATCCCGTGGAAACTTTAGACAGAGGAGGCACCCCAGTAAATTCAGGGGTAACTCCTCCGGCAGTGATACTGAAGATAAATCGGTCTCTTTTTTGGTGCCAGGGACAGAGCAGGAAGACAGTGGGGGTCAAGTACAACACCTAGAAGACCCAAAGCCTGCACACAGAGAGAGAGTCAATCAGAAAGTAAAAAACAAACAGATTCCACAGAAGACAGCCCTTTCCAGAGAGACTCGATCGAGCCAGAAACACCAGAGGTAGACCTGCTGAGTTCAGATTTTAAGGTGGTCAACCTGTCTGAATTTAAATTACAAAAACGTCACATTGATTTACTTAGTAAGGGCCTCTCTTTTTCCCCTATTTCTACTATGTGTGAATTTGAAGTCTTTAAGGACATTAATTTGTTCCTTAGAAGGGTAATCTTTCAAATGTGGCATCAGGTCTCTGGTGCTGAACCCGACCAGGATATTTCTCCCTCTGATCAGGATAGGGAGGCACTGGAGGCACTTACATCCCTACTTTTAGAAAATGCCTCATCGGATGATGAGTCCAATGATCCATCTCAGATACGTCGGGATGCTAACATCCGCATCAGATCTACAAAGATGCCCCCGTTTACCAAATACAAAAATATTAAAATATTTCTTGACTTGGTACAAAACGACCTTAAGACAGTTGACTGGGGAAACTTAAAGAAACCAGATAATCTTTCCAGATCAGAACGACGGGCACTTAAGGAACTGGAGACAGCGCCCAATCTGGTTATTAGGTGTAGTGACAAGGGCGGTAACGTTGTCCTCTTAGGTGAGGAAATGTATGAAAGGGAAGTAATGCGCCAACTGAACGACACGAGCACTTATACTAAACTTAAACAAAACCCTTTCCCCTCCCTTGTCACTACACTTAACCATAAAATTACCTTAGCGAGGGAAGTCAATTTAATATCTAAGAAAGAGGCTGACCATCTCCTTGTCAGGTGCTACAATGTGCCGACCTTCTACACCATCCCCAAGTTGCATAAATCAGTAACGCAACCACCTGGCAGACCGATTGTATCGGCTGTCGGTGGTCCATTGGAGAGGGTCGGCAGATTTGTGGACGCTTTGATCAAGGAGATGGTCTTTGAACTCCCCTCCTACGTACAGGACACTAGAGACGTGCTTAGTAAATTGGTTAACATTCAAGTTCCCCCTGAGGTGATTTTTGTAGGGATTGACGTAGAAAGCCTGTACACGTCGATACCTCATGAATGGGGTCTACAGGCTGTACACCACTTCTTGCAACGGAAATTTCCTGACTTGGGAGCCCATAACGAATTCGTGGTGGAATTGTTGCAGTTCATGCTCAGTAACAATTGCTTCCAGTTTCTATCCTCCTATTTTCAGCAGACCAGGGGTACTTCAATGGGGGCACCGTGGGCCCCGGCCTACGCGTGCCTCCACCTGGGTCTCTGGGAGGAGCAGCTAGTTTATCCATCCCCGATGTACCTCGGCCATTCTCTATTATGGCTGAGGTACATCGATGATGTACTGCTCCTCTGGGGAGGAACTCTGCCGGAGCTGGAGGCGTTTGTTGATGGGCTGAACTGCAACAATAGAAACATCAAACTTACCTATACAGCGACTGCCGATCACTTACCTTTCTTAGATCTCCTTATCTCTAGGGCGGGCTCCTCTGTCAAAACAACCACGTATCGTAAGGCCACATCGGCCAATACCCTGCTCTTTGCCGAGAGTCACCATCCACGATCCTTAATCAGTGGAATCCCGGTTGGGCAATTTCTCCGCCTCAAGCGGAATTGTACCGATGAGGCCGACTACCAAATGGAAGCCAGGGATCTACATAGACGCTTCAAAGAGCGGGGCTATTCCCATAATACCATCAGGAGAGCTCGCAAAAAAGTGGGACCTAGACAGAGATCTGAACTACTCCTCAAAAAGGATGATTCTTCATCTCCGGAGGGATTAGTTCAGCAAAACTATCCTAGGATTGTGACACGCTATGGTTCACAGTGGAATCAGGTCAGGGACGTAATCACAAAACATTGGCAGGTTTTAACTGTCTCGCCCTTAATACAAAAAATAGTGGGACCCAGACCTTTGATCACCGCTAAGCGTGCAAAAAATCTTAAGGATGCTCTAGTTCATTCGGAGTTTGTGCGAACAAAAACTCCGCGTACTTGGTTAACCTCTCTACCTCCAGTTAAAGGGATGTTTGCATGCGGAAAATGTTCGGTATGCAAACTAGCCATAAACTCCAAGACCTTCTTCAGTTGTGATATGAGCCAGGAATTTACCATCAACAGTTTTATAAACTGCCAAACAGAAAGAGTCATCTATCAGCTCATATGCCCGTGTAATAAATCCTACATTGGGAAAACCAAACGCCAACTGAAGACTAGGGTCCTGGAACACTTAGCTGATATCAGGAACAAGATTGATACCAAAACCATACCCCTGCACTTTCTGGAGTACCACGGTGCCAATCCGGATGGATTACTATTCCGTGGCATTTATGCCCTTAAGCTCCCTGCGAGACGCGGGGACTTTGACACCGTGTTACTCCAGAAGGAGAAATTATGGATTTACAAAATGGGGTCTTTAGCCCCTTCAGGGTTGAACGTGGAGTTTAGTTTGAGGCCTTTCTTATCTCCCTGATAATATATCACGCAGGTTATCAGTCATCTGTATACTGCTTTATATATTATGATTAATTTCTTTTATTCCTTCTTTAAAATGGCCCCCTCTGTGTCTATAGAGTATTATCTCTCTGTTTACCATTTATTATTGATCTTGCTCACTGCGACTTATGTCGCTGGTGGTATTTTCCTCCATCTCTGATGGAAGTTATATCCTTCCCCATGGTATCCTTTACTACCAGGGCATGACTGCTGTATTGTTATCCATTATTAGTGGTTGTACAATACAGCACACTCTACCTGGAAATCCTTGTCACCAACCAGCACAGTGCATCTTAAAAGGGTCTTTTGGGTCTTTAGTTTGTTTCTATTTGCACATTTTTATTTAGCTTAGTACTAGCACCCCTGTGCTTTCCTTTTGCACAGTGGATCTTTTGAGACCCCTAACTTCTAAACGTCATTTTTAATAATAACTGTTCACATCCTTGTCTATAGTCATACTCTACCACATCAGATAGCTCTTGTTTAATTAATTTTTGTTTTCAATGAGCAATGTATTGAGGAACTGTGGTTGTGTATGAGTAGCTAGTGAGATGTACTTTGTACTAATAACGCTAGATGGGGCTGCATGGCTTCCTTTATAAATCCCTAAACGGCATACTGACACCTGTTGGCCAGAATATGGTAATTCACCTTAATGATGTTGAGCCGATTTCACACATGTGTGTTTAATCATTCATTCATTATTCACCATATAAAGGAACCCATGACCCCCCACTAATTAGCTCCGATGAAACCGACGTAGGTCGGTGAAACGCGTCAGCAAGCTTCCCAATTGGACTGTGCCACCCGGACCTCGCTCTCCTGAGTATCTAGGCGATCCCCGCAACCGCGGCTCAGCTACGGCTCCCTTGATTTTGCTGCTCGCCACCACCGGATGTGACGTAGGGCCGGCCACCTCTGACCCGTCCGTCACTACGCGGAAGTGAGGCTGGAGCAAGCACCGAACATTGAACGGGTTTACGCTGTCTAGCAGCCGGTAATTGCCGGGACTTCGCCACCTTACACTCGGAGGTATGGACTACCTGTAACTATTGGTCTGTTCGTTGCATGGTTTTTTTCCCCTCATCTACTCGGCACGGAGGACCTTCCTGCTCTCTTCCCCCACCTCCATTCGGTCATGATGAGCAATCCCTGAACGGACTTAACTCCATACACAGTGCCCATGACATCTTCAAGGAGGAAATTATACCTGCACTTTGTCTGGTTCTTTTTTTCAGGGCTTATACTGTCTTTTGGAGCCTATTTTATCTATTTTGGACTATCTTCACAATAGCCACATTTACATCATTATCCGTAAATTCTCCATCTGACACCGGATTTTGAGTAACTGGAACCCTTTATCTTTCTACAGGCTTGAGCTATGGGTGTTTTCTAACGACCCTTTTTCCGCTACACAGGCATACCTGTGACTGATGTCAGCTACCCTGTAGATCATATATATCCTCACTTCCCGGTTGGATACATTATCCCAGGTCCCTATTTGAACCACTCCAATATTGAAACAATTTTTGTATTCAGGTCTGTGGTGATGCAATCGATTGTATGTACATGATTTTAATGTTTTAAATTGTATTTGTGTCCAGTCCTGTTCTTTGTTCATTCACCAGGCATAAGTGCCTTAATAAACTTATTGTTTAATTTTCACCATTACTCAGTCACCACTAGTGTCCTTTTTGGCGCCTATATCTGATCCCCTTTCCCTGTGAATGTTCTGGAGGCAACCTTGTTTCCATCACATTCACAGAATTCCTTTTTTGTATATATTATGATGGGATCAATAGGCTCATTTGCAGACACCCTCTAGTCTGAGTAATCTCCCTGGTATTTATTCAGAGGCCTCTCTAGGAACCACCCCTCTATATTTTTTACCTCCCTCCTGTTGGTTGACCCCACAGCAGGCAGCTTGCTATGGAGGCACATGAGATGAAGCCAAGCACCCTGTGCCTGTTCAGGCACTAGGCTGTGAGCCAGCCTTGCCCCCCTCCCTTCCGATGGTCTCAATGATTAGGAGTGACAGCATCAGGAGGCAATATTGGCATGCTGTCACCTCAGTTAAGGAGGAGGGGGAGTCTGTTCCAGACAAGTATTTGTGCAAAATTTTAGACAGTAAGAAAATGGTCCCAGTAAGTCTTAGGGGGAATATGCACACCTATCACTTGGAATACTAATGCATAGAATGCATTCACATAAAGAACCTGCTGCCTTTAGAACAACTTGAAGCCTGATCGGGGACATACACAGTTAGCATTTCTCCACTTACTAAGTAGACACATTACTGCAAAAGCACACAACTTACCATCATCACGTTTTTTTTTGGCCCCCCGAACAGGATGGGCTTGCTGGCTCAGGAGAAACTGCACAAAAAGAACACAAATTGTGAACTGGAATGTGGTACATTACCGAGGAAGAGTATTTATGAAAGATTGATAAACACACATTTTCAGTGTTGACTAAATCAGGACAGGAGTAAATTACAATGTCCCCAAAAAATTTACAAGTACAAAGCACACCATTTCCAATGTAGAGAAACTAACACCAATTTAGAATAGGGTGGCTTGAGAAAACTTAAAAAAAATAACATGTCCTGTAATGCTCCCCAAAACCACCTTTCAAACATGAAGGTTAAGCAAGAGTGTTTCATGACCAACCTTCCTGTCACATATAGCAAAACTACACTTGCTTTGACTCCAACTTAGATTATCCTAGATACACATCATCCTAGCACACACAATACATGTGATAATCTAATTTTAGGTACTTACAGACTAGTTCAGGGGAGCCACTAACATCATCTGCCTCCACCCCTGGAGTGGGGGAGGATGGGGTAGACCCTTCATGGGGGGATGGTGTCGTATCTCCTAGAAACACAAAGACACGGATACAATCCTTGAACAAAAGCTATTTGATAAAGGCACACAGAAAGTAGTCGGGAAACATTGAAGGTAGTAGTTACAGTGGACTGGGTAAGCAGCGGCCCCTCTTCCCCAGTCCTCCACAACAAACATCCTCAATGTCAGCTGCTACATAACCCCAATGTCAAAATATATATATTACAGCCCTTATATTTCCCAGGACACATTGAACACACAAACACATGTAGAATACTTACTTCCCATTTGAGGAGAGCCCAGGTCCTCATCAGTGTCTGACCAATTGGCCTCTTCTTGGGCAACAGTGTCTTCCTGGCCCGGATCCAGGCGACTTGGCCCTGCCTGAGACTCCTCTCTAGCTGAAGTTACATCAACCACAAAAGAAAACAAAACAAACAATCATTCCTCCAAGTTCGACCTAATACACAACACAACAGCACATCCACATTACTTACAGTGGGCCTGAGAAGTCTGAGGCTCAAGATCCTCATCACTGGTTTCTAAAAAAAATCAACAAAAAAATAAACATCAAAAATAATACATTATATATTATTTATGGACACAAATGGGCAGTAACCTCTCATCATGCTAGCACCATACTCAATGCCCCTACAATTCAGAACATAGAAGTGCACTTACACCAATGAGATGCATTGAGCATGTTTTAAAACAGGAGGGCACCATGCAAATTAAGCGGTCGCCTAAGGCCTCGCACCTACAGGGGCCTTGCAGCCAGTGGCGGAGCACCAACATTTCGAAGGGCACAGTCAGGGAAATCGCCCAAGTAAAAGATTGCTTTCAATCCTCGGATCTAAAATTGGCAGCAGTGTGCTGCAGTCCCTTCACTGCGTCTGCCAGGTGTCTGTTGTCCGCTGACACTTACTCCTCCTTCTCTGACTGGGGATTGGCCGTCTGATCATGTTATCCTAAGATGTTGAGGAATCGGTAGGTGTGTACCTGCACCAGTAGGAAGTGACAGCCCGGTCAACTCACTCTGCTATCATCGGTTGTTGCTCTGGGAGGAGAGCTCTGCCCTGGACCAGGAACATACAGGTAACCAGGCCCAGACTTGATATTTTGCAGGCTGGTCATAGATTTGTGGTGTCTACTATGCAAAGGGGGTGAGTAGCCCCAGGGAAGTTGGAAGAGTCCGAAAATGGTTGGTGGAGGAGGAGGAGAAGAAAGCCCTGGGTGGCTGGGGGACAAGGAGAGGGCCCCTGGGTGTTTTCTAGAGGAGGAAAGACCCCAATGACGCCAGAGTCAGTTGCCAGGGAAGAGAGTGGCTTTCATGTCAGATATGCAGGACTTGCTCAGCTCCAAACATGGTGGCGATGGAGCCCTTTGCCCTACACAATGACAGCACCCGAGGTGGAAGGTGAGGGGTAGCGGGTCTTTGACATTATATAGCATATGGACTCTGTCCATTATTGGTAGTTTTGTTTGGAGTTGTCCTTTAGATGTTTAACTCTGTTGTTTTTGCCCCGAGCTGTGAGGAACTGAGGTATGACAGCCCACTATGCTGGGACTTATAGTGCCCTAGAATGTGGAGGACTGAGGAATCCTTAGTCCCTAACAGAGGGCACTACAAGTCTTAGCATAGCAGGCAGTAGTTCCTCAGTCCCCTACAGAGAGCAGTACAAGTCCAAGCAGGTAGCCTTCTGCAGTGGGACTTGTTGTGCCCTTGACTGTGGTGGACTGAGGAAGGGAAGTGTAAGGGGGTCTCTGTAAGCTCAGATGTATGGGGGAGCTTTGGTGACCACAGAGTTCCCTTTTACACCAGAGTCCCCAGCTTCCCCCCTCAAATAATGGTTCCCAGAACTCTCCTTACATCAGAGTCTTCACACTTCCCTCTTACAGAGTAGTAAGTCTGGAGACTCCGATGTAAAGGGGGCTCTGTGAAATGTGATTAGAGATTTGACATTTCTACAAATAAAATTTTTCAACTTACCATCCACAATTTGTAGCTGCTGGAATGGCTCGCTCTCTCTGAACTCATATTGCAGTGTGGCCGTCCTCCTCCTCCCCTTCTTCACCAAAAGCACAAGAGGGTGTCGGCCGTCCGCTTTGGCTAGAAGCAGAAGAGAAAAAAGAAACATAAAAAAGACTAATGTACATAGTAGTATTAAAGGTTGTGAAGAGACACTTGATGGAGGTAGGAAAGGTAGGAGCGAGAGGGAGGGGAGGGGGGGGGGTGTTGGTATTTGTGTTGTTGCATACCTAAACACATGTCCACCTACCCACAAATTTGTAACCTATCTGGTCACATGTAATGTATATTTTTACTTACCGGAGATTTGCTCCACAGCCTTTCTCAGGAGCCTGGGTGAGCGCCTTTTGGCATCACTCCAGGCCCGCTGGAGATCCACCACACGAGGCTGGAACTGGAATCTCCGCCGCAGCCTCATCCGGACACGACACATGATCTTGTGCTTTTGGTGAAGATGCATATTCACCTTGTCATACCCCCAGAGGAGGAGGAGCTGTGGAAAGAGCAATGTATGTTTGAGTCCAAGTATGTCCAAAAAAGTACAGTCTTACAAAAACATGCTAGGTGATCTTTGAGATATTGTAGAACAAAAAATCCCATTTCTGGTGATACATATACATCGATGTCCAAATCTACCTCCATGACATAGGTTGCCCCACACTGGTGATTTCCTCTACATGATATTGCCATTTTGTCAATTGGCCTTTCATTACACACCCAGGGCCGCCATCAGGGGGGGACAGCCAATACACATGTAGGGGGCCCGAGTGCCTGTAGGGGCCCTGGACCCGCCATCCATGAAGTGTGCAGGAGACAGTAGCCAGGTGACACATAAGGCAGGAGAAGCGCCGAAGGATAAATGCATAGTAAGCACAGTAAACTAGCTGGCAGGGCTGGGACTCAGGAGATGTTATGAGGGAGGGACTTAAGAGCCTTTCAGCTACTCATTGGCTGAGGAGGTAACAGGAGGCAGGCTGATCCGCTTCCTGCTGCCTCCTTAGCCAATGGGTACACAGGGTGCACTGTCCATCACTGCACAGCCTTGTGCTTCCTCTGCTGATGGGATAGAATTCCTCTGCCAAAAAAACATGCTGCAGAGATGGAGATTAGAGTTGAGCGGACACCTGGATGTCTGTGTTCGGCGGGTTCGGCCGAACTTTAAAAAAAAGTCCGGGTCCGTGTCCCGGACTTTTGCCGAACTTTTCCCGGACACCGAACACCATGGAACTCAATGGGGACCCGAACTTTCAGGCACTAAAATGGCTGTAAAACACCAAAGGAAAGGGCTAGAGTGCTGAAAATGGCAGCAAAACATATTTAAGAGCATGGCAAGTGCTCTGCAAACAAATGTGGATAGGGAAATAACTTAAAACAACAAAAAAAAAACCCAGAAAAATAAAACAATGTTCTTCATCTCTGAAGGACGAGGCCCATATGGAGTAGGAGGGAGGTTGAGGTGGTGGTGGATGTGGCGGTCTCATAGCCGTGCGCACATGGTGTGCCGGATGTGCCTGGGCACACCCTAATCACCTAGGGCACATAGCATTATCGCTCTGTTTGCCAGTGAGGAGATGGGAAAGATCTCCCTCGGACCTGCTCTGCTCTATTTCACTTTGCCAGCAGGGAGAGTAATGTATCGGGGCCATGTACATGTAGGCAAACACATGCATGTGTATTTAAACTTTGGGGTGCACACCCTAATGCAATAGGCTGCGCACACCTATGGGCGGTGTAGGTGGAAGCGGCGGTGGAGGAGGACCAGGGCTGGATTAAGAGCATCATGGGCTTGGTGCTGAGGATTTTGAAGGGCCTTAAGGGCCGTGCCTTGGCATGCACCCAGAGGAGGAAGGGTGCAGCCATGCATGCCTAATTCAACATGGGATGCTGTCTCTGAAGCCCATAAACACATCCATGCATCGGCAACTGTCCCTCCTTGTCCGTCCTTCGTGTTGTGTGGGGAGGTTCTGAGGGAGCTGCCTGGGGAAGCGAGCATAGAAGCCAGACTTCTGTGTTTACAAGTGACAGAAGAGCGGTAACAGTGAATATGGCCAACCCGGGGCCTATATAAAAGATAGGGGCCTGGAGCTGCAGCTCCAATAGCCCCTACGTTAATCTGGCCCTGAGGAGGAGGACGAGGTAGCCAACACTGCTTCTTTTCACAAATTTTAAATGAGGGTACACCCCAAAAGAGTGAGAAAGAGCAAAAATGGAACAATGGGTGGGTAAGGTCAGTATCCATCGCTATTCTGCACAAGGTACGGAAAAGTCCCGTGGGATCCATGCCTGGTTCATTTTAATGAACGTGAACTTGTCCACATTGTCTCTGGACAGGCGGCTGCGCTTGTCTGTTATAACGCCCCCAGCCGTGCTAAATACCCGTTCAGATAATACACTGGCTGCAGGGCACGCCAGCACCTCCAAGGCGTAAAGGGCAAGCTCAGGACATGTGCCCAATTTGGAGACCCAGAAGTTGAAGGGGGCAGACCCGTCATTCACTACATGTAGGCGTGTGCACACATACTGCTCCACCATGTTGGTAAAATGCTGCCTCCTGCTAAGAAGTTCCATCTGAGCTGCTGGTGCTGCTGTTTTTTGTGGCGTGCTGACAAAGCTTTTCCACATTTCGGCCATGCTAACCCTGCCTTCTGAGGTGCTGGCGGTGCCCTGGTTGCGTTGGCGACCTCTTCCTCCTCTGCCTTGTGCTTCCACTGTGGCCCCGCTGTCAGGTGGGAATGCCAGCAGCATCGCGTCTACCAGCGTGCGCTTGTACTCGCGCATCTTGCGATCGCGCTCCAGTGAGTGAATTAAGGACAGTACGTTGTCCTTGTAACGGGGATCCAGCAGCGTGGCCACCCAGTAATCAGCACAAGTTAGAATTTGGGCAACTCGGCGGTCGTTGTGGAGACACTGCAGCATGTAATCGCTCATGTGTGCCAGGCTGCCCACAGGCAACGAAAGGCTGTCCTCTGTGGGAGGTGTATCGTCTGTGTCCTCTGTATCCCCCCAGCCACGCACCAGTGATGGCCATGAGCTGGCCTGGGTGCCACCCTGCTGTGAACATGGTTCCATCTCCTCCTCCAGCTCCTCCTCCTCATCCTCCAGAACTGTGCCCCTGCTGGACAATTGTGTCCCTGGCGTTTGTGTGTGCAGGAACCCACCCTTGGAGCCCCTTGCGAATGACTGCCCTGAAAGCCTTGGAAATGTTACCTCTTCATCCTCCTCCTCCTCATCCTGTGCCACATCCTCTTCCATCATCGCCCGAATTGTTTTTTCAAGGAGGCATAGAAGTGGGATAGTTAAGCTGAGAACGGCGTCATCGCCACTGGCCATGTTGGTGGAGTACTCAAAACAGTGCAACAAGGCACACAGGTCTCGCATGGAGGCCCAGTTATTGGTGGTGAAGTGGTGCTGTTCCGCAGAGCGACTCTCGCGTGCGTGCTGCAGCTGAAACTCCACTATGGCCTGCTGCTGCTCACACAGTCTTTGCAGCATGTGCAAGGTGGTGTTCCACCTTGTGGGCACGTCACATATGAGACGGTGAGCGGGAAGGCCGAAGTTACGCTGCAGCGCTGACAGGCGAGCAGCAGCAGGGTGAGAACGCCGAAAGTGCGCACAGACGGCCCGCACTTTCTGCAGCAGCTCTGACATATCGGGGTAGTTTTTAAGGAACCTCTGCACCACCAAATTCAGCACATGCGCCAGGCAAGGGATGTGCGTCAAACCGGCTAGGCCCAGAGCTGCTATGAGATTTCGCCCGTTATCGCACACCACCAGGCCGGGCTTGAGGCTCGCTGGCAGCAACCACTCATTTGTCTGCTGTTCCATGCTCCTCCACAACGTGTGGTTTGTCCCCCAAACAGGCAAGTTGTAAAACTGCCTGCTGTCGTTTACCCCTGGCCGCGCTGAAGTTAGTGGTGAAGGTGTTACGCTGTCCGGATGAGGAGGCGGTAGAGGATGAGGAAGCCGAGCAGGAGGAATTAGGAACAGGAGGCAAACTGAAGCGCCCTGCAATCCTCGGTGGTGGAAGGACATGCGCCAAATTGCTATCCGCCTCAGGCCCATCCGCCACTGCATTTACCCAGTGTGCCGTTAGGGAGATATAACGCCCCTGACCGTGCTTACTGGTCCACGTATCGGTAGTTAGGTGGACCTTGGCACAGATGGCGTTGCGCAGTGCACACCTGATTTTTTCCCCCACTTGGTTGTGCAGGGAAGGGATGGCTTGCCTGGAAAAGTAGTGGCGGCTGGGCACGACGTACTGTGGGACAGCCACCGACGTAAGGTTTTTAAAACTGTGCGTCTCCACCAGACGGAATGACAGCATTTCAAAGGCCAAGAATTTTGAAATGCTGGCATTCAGGGCCAGGGATCGCGGGTGGGTAGGGGGGTACTTCCTCTTCCTCTCAAGTGTTTGGGAGATGGAAAGCTGAACGCTTCCACGGGACATTGTGGAGATGGTTGGTGACCCAGGTGGTGGTGTTGCTGACAGATCCTCTGTTTGCGGGGTGGCAGGTGCCGGTATCACTACAGATGTGGCTGGAGCGGCAGAGACTGCAGCAGGAGAGGAAGCAGGATGAGCCAGAGACGTTTCTTGGTTTTGAAGGTGTCTAAGTGCAAAGCATGAGCTGCAGTGGAGTAGATGCCTGATCATGCAGGTTGTGCTCAGGTTGAGAAGGTTTATGCCTCGCTTCAGGCTCGGATTGCACAGGGTGCAAACCACTCGTGTCCTGTCATCAGCACATTTTCTAAAGAACTTCCACACTAGAGAACTCCTTTGAGCTGACTTTGGTGCGCTCGTTCCCTTGCTGCGTTGGGCAGTAGCAGGCGTAGTGTCTAGGGCACGGGCGCTCCGCTTCTGCACCCTGCTCCCTCTTCTGCTGTGCTGGTGGCTCTGTGCGACCACCGCCTCTTCCTCCAAACTACTCAGGTCACCTGCATGACGTTCATTCCATGTGGGGTCGAGGACCTTATCGTCCTCCACATCATCTTCCACCCAGTCTTCACCCCTGCCCTCCTTGTCGGTCTCCACAATGCTGAACGCCGCAGCAGTTGGCACCTGCGTTTCGTCATCATCGGAGACGTGCTGCGATGGTCCTTGCATGTACTCATCTTGAGAAATGAGTGGTTGGGCATCGCTGCACTCAATCTCTTCCACTTCTGGGGCAGGGCTAGGTGGATGGCCCTGGGAAACCCTGCTGACAGAGTCCTCAAAAAGAACAAGAGACTGCTGTATGGCTTGGGGCTCAGACTGCTTGCCTGATTTGTAAGGGGGTGAGGTGAAAGACGGTTGGACATCGGCTGCAGGTGCCAACTCTGACCTTTCTGCAGTAGACTGGGTGGGAGACAATGTGAAGGAACTGGAGGCACTGTCAGCAGCAAACCAATCTACTATCGCCTCTACGTGTTCTGGCCTCATCACTTCTTTGCCCTACCAAATACTGATGCAGGTTCTGTCGCCTACTCACACTTGAGGAAGGTGTTTCACTTGTGCGTGTAGCTGGCACAGATCGACCACGTCCTCTCCTTGCAACAGGAGCTCTACCAGCAGCACCACGACCCAGGCCACGGCCCCTATTTGACGGTCTCCTCATATTTCTGGAATTTAAGATCTTGCCCTAGAAAGGTGTTTATTGAATAGCGGAACAAAACAACAACAGTATCGCACGGGTGTATCTCACAGTCAAATATGCAAACTATGCCGCAATTTAATGTTTTTTACCCCAAAAGGGTGTTTATTGAATAGCGGAATAGGATAAAAAATGGTGTATCTCACACGTACAAACACAGACTAGGCCCGATTAAATTTTTTTGTACCCTAAAGGGAGGATGAGGAAGAGGAGTAGGAGGAGTTGGGAACAGGAGGCAAACTGAAGCGCCCTGCAATCCTTGGCGGGGGAAGGAGATGCGCCAAATAAAATTTAAATGGTGCATCTCACACGTACCGATACAGACTATGCCGTAATTTAATTTTTTACACTCCAAAAGGGTGTATATTGAATAGCGGAATAGGAAAAATTTTATAATACGGTGTATCTCACACGTACAAACACAGACTAGGCCCCGATTACAATTTTTTGTACCCTAAAGGCAGGATGAGGAAGAGGAGTAGAAGGAGTTGGGAACAGGAGGAAAACTGAAGCGCCCTGTAATCCTCGGCGGTAGAAGGAGATGCGCCAAACAAATTTAAAAAGGTGTATCTCACATGTACCGATACAGACTATCCCGCAATTTAATTTTTTACACTCAAAGAGGGTGTATATTGAATAGCGGAATAGGACAAATTTTACAAAACGGTGTATCTCACACGTACAAACACAAACTAGGCCCCGATTACAATTTTTTGTACCCTAAAGGCAGGATGAGGAAGAGGAGTAGGAGGAGCAGGCAGGAGGCAGACTGAAGCACCCTCAAATCCTCGGCAGTATGAGATGCGCCCCAAAAATTGGAGAGGTGTATCTCACACGTACCGACACAGACTATCACGCAATTTAATTGTTTATACCCAAAGGTTTTGATTAAATAGCGGAATAGAAAATATGATCAAAAAAAAAAGTTATGTATATCACACGTACACAACCACACTAGGCCCCAATTACTATTGTTTGTACCCCTAAAAGGATGGATGAGGAGTAGGAGGAGTATGGAACAGGCAGCACCCTCAAATCTTCAGAAGTATGAGATGAACCCCAAAAACTTGGAAAGGTGGATCTCACACGTACCAACACAGACTATCCCGCAATTTAATTGATACCCAAAGGTTTTTATTGAATAGCGGAATAGGAAATATGATCAAAAAAAGTGTATGTATCTCACACATACAGAAGCACACTAGGCCCCAATTACTATTGTTTGTACCCCTAAAAGGATGGACGAGGAGTATGGAACAGGCAACACCCTCAAATCTTCAGAAGTATGAGATGAACCCCAAAAACTTGGAAAGGTGGATCTCACACGTACCAACACAGACTATCCTGCAATTTAATTGATCCCCAAAGGTTTTTATTGAATAGCGGAATAGGAAATATGATCAAAAAAAGTGTATGTATCTCACACGTACAGAAGCACACTAGGCCCCAATTACTATTGTTTGTACCCCTAAAAGGATGGATGAGGAGTAGGAGGAGTATGGAACAGGCAGCACCCTCAAATGTTCAAAAGTATGAGATGAACCCCAAAAACTTGGAAAGGTGGATCTCACACGTACCAACACAGACTATCCCCCAATTTAACTGATCCCCAAAGGTTTTTGATTAAATAGCGGAATAGAAAATATGATCAAAAAAAGTGTATGTATATCACACGTACACAACCACACTAGGCCCCAATTATTATTGTTTGTACCCCTAAAAGGCTGGATGAGGAGTAGGGGGAGTATGGAACAGGCAGCACCCTCAAATCTTCAGAAGTATGAGATGAACCCCAAAAACCCCAAATATCATTCAGCTCTGCTGCAGGCCACAACTTAATTTTTTTTAACCCAAGGCTGTATATTGAATAGTGGAATAGAAAAAAAGTGTATGATTTTTGAAACCACTCAATATTAGCACATGTGAACTGAACACAGCAGTGTATGATCAGTCATTTAGCACAGCACAGCTGAAGGAAAAAGGCTGCACACAGTGCCTGATAGAAAAATACTTTTCTCCCTCCTCCTCAGTGGGCAAAAAAGATTGTGTGCACTGCACCCCAAAAAGATTGTGTTCACTGCAGCCCACACACAGCAAAATGGATGTGGATCACTGACACCTGCCTATCTCCTATCCCACACCAGACAGCAATATCGATTGTAGTTTGTAGAACACACTTTCCCTAAAAATCAGCAGACTCTATCCCTAACAGGATTGATAAGATCGTAGATCGGGACTGCAAACCCCACCCCACACAGCAATATCGGTTGTAGTTTGTAGAACACACTTTCCCTAAAAATCAGCAGACTCTATCCCTAACAGGATTGATAAGATCGTAGATCGGGTGACTGCAAACCCCACCCCACACAGCAATGTCGTTTGTAGTTTGTAGAACGCACTGTCCCTAAAATCAGCAGACTCTCTCCCTAAAATGCCTACAACTCGCCCTGCCTAACACATTCCGACCTGTCCCTCAATTCTATCCGGACACAAATGTTTTTTTTTTCCTGTCTGTCCCTAATCAGCAGCCAGCACGTTGATGTGTGCTCTCTCCCTGATCTAAACAGCAGAATGATGCCTCAGCGGCGCTGCCTCGAACTTATAAAGACTTGGTCACATGCTTCAGACGGCCAATCACAGCTACTGATACATTTGCAGGCATGGCTGGGATGGCTTAGGCACACCAGTTAAACGCTTGTTGATTGGCTGTTGAAAGCCCGCCATGAAAAGCGCGCCAAAGCATGCAAAACCCGGAAATAAAAACGACCGAACACGGATTTTTACCCGAATATACAGTAAAGTGTTCGGGTAACAAAAATCCAATTATTCGGTACGAACACGAATAATACAGTCCGTGTTCGCTCAACCCTAATGGAGATAAGAGAGATGAAAAATAAATGTTTCCTACTGAAGCTGCTAGATTTAGCTAGAATACATGTACAGTTTATAGCCCTTGGCATGTTAATTACAGTCACTGTATTTACAACCTTATTGTTGTCCATATAGCAGGGTGAAAGTAACTTTACACACATGTAGCATAGGTATCAACTTTTGCCACCATGTTAAAAGGACAGCAGTATGGTTAGCATTACAGTGACTGTTATTAATCCAGGCTCACTAAACTAGCCAATGCTTGGAAAAGCAAGCCATGCAGATTGCTTTTCAGGTCCCTTTTAACATGAGCCGTCTGATTGGGTGTGGCTGTTCATTTTTCACGCAGACGTGATAAGCCCCTCCATTCTCCTTTATGGAGTGTTATATGTAAATGGGATTGATTCATTTGAGATGCAGATTTAAACTATGTATGGCCAGGCTGAAGGTACCCAAGTTGATTGATCGATCAACTTGAGGACAACGTACAACCAGTCTGTCAAATTTTACACACACTTATCGCTAGCAGCTCTTGTAGCCACTAGCAATCACTGTGTTTTCCTGGCAGGGGCAGCACCGGGAGAACACAATGGCTCCGCAGGAGGGTTTCCCCTGTCTGTGTTGATGGTGGAATCAAGGCAAAATGTTTTTCCTGCAAGCCACGGAACAAACAAATAATGTTTATTTAATTAATCCATGATTTTGCCAAAATGGGAAAAAAAGATGTTTGCTTTGTATATTCTTAAGTTTGCTACATAACTAGAACATGTAACAGGGTTATATCATTGCATGAGATTTCCCCTCACTTCCTGTCTTGGTGTCACCAGGACAGGAAGTGAGGGAATCTCCCGGTGGGGATATAGCCAGCAATTCTTTCCTTTTATATATACTATGGACATTATAAGGCAACAATTGCAAGCTATTTCCCCACAGTGATATTCCCCCACTTCCTGTTCTGGTGACACTAAGACAGGAAGTGAGGGGAAATCTCATGCAATGATATAACCCTATTAGAAATTCGAGTTCCGTGTAAAAAGTATACATAAAGTAAGCACTTGGTTTCCAAAGTGGCAAAATTATGGAGGCGTTAAAACCCCATAGTGTGATCCGGGGATATGACGCTGTGATCATACACTGCTCAATGTGTCTGTTTATTATGCTGTGCTGAATTATCCTGGATTCGCAATTCCTGCAAGAGGAGGACATGGGATGGGGGAGATGAGAATTTAATGTGGCAGAATTAGCCACACAATCACTCATAATCCTTTTTAAAGGTCCCCAGCAGAATTTGATGGCATAGTGGTTCACAGTAGTGCCATCAGATTCCAGTTAGATCTATAAATTAACAAAGCAATGGGATCTGGGGGTGTATTTAACTTGCAATGGACACCCCCATTGATTCACATATGGCAGTGTGAGATGGGTGTGTTGGGAATGTGATCCATTAAGACAAGTGATTATACACTCATGTGTTGCGTTTAGAGGTAATTTGTCCAATGCAATCCTTTGAAGACATGACCAGTCCAGATTTTTGTGATCACTCATTCCATCTCAGGTGAACAAATTAGCTGCTGTCTGCAGATCCAGCTTATGATGGTGAGTCTCAGACAAGACAAACGGTGCAGAGCTTGCACTGTGTATGTATTTAAGGGAATAATTTTGTTCCTAATGTATTTAGGGAATATAATGTTTCAAATCTTGCATATATGAAAAGGGGCAATACATTTGTCTTTATCTAGACAGATTGCCATGACGCTTTGGAATCTGTCACAGATAATTGTGTTTCATTTTGTGTAAAAGTAGAAACTAATCAAATCTATCTATATAGAGGCATACCCCACTTTAAGTACACAATGGGACCAGGGCATGTATGTAAAACAAAAATGTACTTAAAGTGAAGCAATCCCTTTTTTTCTTTTCTCAATGCATGTAAATACACCAGCTCCATAGAAAAATTTTGGCCACCTTGACATGGCCTTGCTCCCAAACCATGTGATAAGGACACCAAGCTTGGGGAGCATGTTAAGGGGATCCAGGACTATGACATGATAGATTACCTAGGCAAGCTGGCCGGCCACAAAAAGGATATGTTGTAGTCCTGGGTACCCTCTCGGTGCTCCCTAAGTTTGTTATCTCTGTCACTTATGGTTTGGGAGCAGTGTCATGCCAAGCTGAACAAGCTGTGTCCTTACTCGCGAGTGTATGTAAAGTGAGTGTACTTAAAGCGGGGTACGCCTATCTATATAGAAAGTTCCTAGATGTGAACCTGTTCCCTACTAATTATATATATATACATATTATATACAATATATATATATATATATATATATATATATATATATATATATATATATATACACACACACACACACACACACACACATATATATATATATATTTTTATACGTCTGCATTATGACACATTTTAGACTGTGAGCACACAGAGATTATGAGGTCTCATTGTACTCATTTATGTTAGCTGTGAGCACACAGAGATTATGAGGTCTCATTGTACTCATTTATGTTAGAGAGATCCGTATGTGATCCGACAAATATTGTAATGTATTTGTATTCAATTGTATCAATTTGTGCAATATCTCTGTGTGTATTATGCCAACAAAATATTTTTATATGTTATGTATCTTTAGAATAAATTCCTTTGTCCAGGTAACCTCATTTAAAGTCCCACATTCTTGTTTTTATATATATATATATATATATATATATACACATATATACACACACACACATTATATACTATATATATATTTAGAGAGAGAGAGAGAGAGAGAGTAGGGAACAGGTTCACATCTAGGAACTTTCTATAACAGGAAGCTTCTATCTCACGTCTAATAGGCAGAAAGTGCATGCGCCTATCAGTAGACCAAAAGTTACTTGCACACCCGCTAGATAAGCGACGCCCCCCCGCCCCCAGCCCCCCCGCCCCCAGCCCCCATCTCGCACATTCACCCCCCCTCCTTACCTTACAGATAAATGCCACAGAGCTGGAGCCATAATGCACGGACCTGTACAGTTTCCGGAAACGTGTGCACCCACAAATAGTTTAGTTTCCGGTTGCATTTACAAATGTGAGAACGCTGTTTTTTATGTTCGCGAATTCGCCAAAAATAGTCACCTTACACAACCATTAAGCATATCTAACATAACGAACAAAAAAAATAAAAAACACACATTTGTGGACACCAGAAAACTTTATTTATACACATGAAGACATTTTGAAAAAAACATTTGAAACATGCTGTTTATTACAAAGAGGATACACATCTCAAACATTTCACATGACATATTTTTGGCACAGTCTCCACAGTATCCCATTGAAGCCACAGAATTGTATTTTTTTAACAAAAACAACCTTTGTACAACATTTATACCATATACATCAACAAAGAGCCAATAATCTTCAGATACATGTGCAGATTGACAGAATACACAATTATGTTAACACCAATAAATACTTACAGAGAGTCAAGTGGGCTATGTGTCTTTGGACATAACAGACAACACAGCCAAATCCCACCTCCATAAATAACAAAGGCCCCCAAATGTTAACCATAAAGCATGTGACACACAATATATTGGACCTCTTGCCAGGCCAAATCTTTGCTCCTGTCTGAGTGATCTATATATAATCAAGGGAAACACACACACCCAGTAATGGTAACTCCCAGGCAAAAATTTAACTGTGTGTCCTGTGTGTTTTGGAGCATGCTCAATTGCCAAAAAAAGGGAAATAGAAATGAGGAGAGAGACCTAAACAACCCAAATACATGTATGTATGTATGTATGTATGTGTGTATATATGTGAATTGAGAAAATTCTCTCTTCAAGTTTGCTAGTCATTATTTAGAATGTTTAGATACAGGAATACATACATATATATACAATTACATGAGAGAGCGAGAGAGAGCGAAATATATATTTAGGGAAAGAATTGAAACACACCTTTTTGGATTTGGGAGTTGAGATTGTGAAGATTGAACAGATATGCAAGCCAATAATCTGACTCATCACTCATGAACATCCATAATCTTGGCGTGGCAATTATATCAGGTGTTCTTATGGGCGTTTTTGCTGGCGTTTTCCCAGGCGTTTTGACATGCATTTTTTGGGCAGGCATTTTTATATGAAATAACCTAAAAAAGACCCAAAAACAGACCACAACACCTACATGTGAACGTAGCCCGTTTGGGGGCGTTTGGGGGGGGATTTGTACAGCTCGAGGATCAACTCCCAAAACAGCCAAAAAGTCCAATCCTATTCTGTTCAATGGCCCCTGTTCCCATGTGAGCATTTTGATGGCATGAGGAAAACACCCAACGCTCACAAGAGGACATGAGCTTCTTTAATGCCAGTAAGGACTGAGAAATAGCACAATAATTAGGGAGTCTGCCTTCCTGCTGTAGGTTTGTAAGTTCGAATCCAGAAGGAGCCCTCTGTATGGGCAACACTTGGAGGTCTCCAAACCTCCAAATGTTAACATCAATAATTTTGCTCATGTTTGAAAAAGGCATGTGTATCAGCAAACTTTTAATCTAAAGACATTAACTAAATACAAAAGATGCCACATAAAGTCAATATGTAGCAATATTGTGAGCTAAAGCTATATTTGTTTGTTGGGCATACTTTGCTAATTAGCCAAGTATGGGGATATATATATATATATATATATATATATATATATATATATATATATATATATATATATATATATATATATATATATATATATATATATATATATATATATATATATATATATATACACCTTCGGTTAAATGTGTACTCAAATGCTAACACTTGGCCATACCCATATGGCAGAAAATGTTGTATTTGCAATATATTTAGAAAAACATTCTTTTGAAACACATAGAATATTGGCAAAATTGTGATATTTCCTTTATATTTGTGAAATGCTAATCTTTATTTGAAATATGTTTTACATCTATTTTTGTACTATCTGACTACCCGTTCCCCAATGTAATATTTTGTGGGATAATTTAGATAACGTGGAGGTTCTATATAAACACTGTAGATTTCACTGTTATTATTTCAGAGTTACCAGGAAAGGTGTATGGAACGTGAGTTTACTAAGGGATCCCTTGTTAGAAGTGTGCATGTTTTTCTAATCCGCCGTTTTTTTTCCATTTTATATGGGCGAGACAGCGGATTTTTAGCTCGTATTCAAAAAAGAGATTGCTCAAATTCGCGAAAGCGGAATTTTTTTGGCCCAGTTGGCGTTGCGCATGCGCACATTCGCGCGCTCGCAGCTTGAGGAGCTTTTTTTACCTTCTACACTTTTGCAGATATTTCTCTTTCTAAGTCAGTTTTTGACATTTTTTAAAAGCTAGTCATCTCCAAATTCTTCTCCACACCTTCCACAGTGATTTGGGATTTTTGGGGGTACAGGGGAAAATTTGGCAAAACATTAGTCGAGCTTTTAGCTGACGTGTTGCTTCTGTTCATCCCTAGTAGGGATGATCAAACTTTTGAAAAGATTGGTTCGGCCAGAACTTCCCGAAAGTTTGGTTCGGATTCCCGAACCCCATTGAAATCAATGGGACCCGAACTTCGGGAATCAAAAAACACAATTTGGAAGCCCTAAAACCCAATAAACCTAAAAAGTGCCTAGGGTTCTGGGTCATGCCCCAGGGACTATTAATCACACAAAAAAAGTTCTAAAAAATTGTCGTTTTTGATAGAGAGCCAATTAATGAAAAAACAAAAAACAAAGATTAGATTTCTTTGGAATTAGTGTCTGGGGGGTCTAAAAAGTGTACCTGTGAAGTTTCAGCTCTGTAGCATGTCCAGAACCAGAAAAAAAAAAGATAATTTTTCTTAGAATTTCAATAGCGCAGGGATGGTGTTACCCTCCTTTCACACCTATATGTGATATATATATATATATATATATATATATATATATATATATATATATATATATATATATATATATATATGTGTGTGTGTGTGTGTGTGTGTGTGTGTGTGTATATAATATATATACACACATACACATACCCCTATACAGAAGTTCAGATGTCATGCCTGCCTCCAAAAACGTCCACAAAAAAGCCCAATAAACGCCTGAAACAAAAACAACCAGGTGTGAAAAGGAGCGGAACCCCATCCCTGCTCTACTAAAAATTCTAAGAAAAATTATCTTTTTTTTCTGGCGGTCACCCTGACATGGATGAGTTCGGTCACCCTGGCATAGCAGTCAGAGTCAGTTCACCCTAAACTACACTACGGTCACCCAGACACTTAACACTTTCCCTACAGAAACTAGATTATTGAATGCAACTATAGTGGTATATAGTACCCTAACTAAACTGCATATCCCTTTCCTCACACTAATAATTGCAAAATGACACTGGAGCAGCAGGAGTAACAGAAATGCTTCCACTCTATTCCACAGCCTCTCTATTACAGTGCTAGAGATTTGGCGGGGCTATGTTATATACTGGGGGGCGTATTCACTACTGATTGGCCTTTGGACCCCATAGTCACTCCAATCACATTCCTAGCAGACTCCTGCCCTCTCAATTGGCTTTTACTGATGTTTCTGGTCCAATCATGGGCTTTTAAAGCCCAGTTCCTGTCCCATTGCATTTTGGGCGGTTCTGGTGGCCGAATTCCGAACTTTTACCGCAAAAAGTTCAGAATTCGGCCGAATTTTGAACAGCCAATGTTCGGGTCCAACTGATGGTCGACCCCAACCGTTCGATCATCCCTAATCCCTAGCAATAAAACCCACCTCCAGCTACCTCTCCACTCTCTACTGTAAAGTCAAAAGAGCAGGTACTATTTTTGGAGAAATAGCTTTTTTTTTTTTAATTAATGAAGGATTTTAGGTAAATACAGTATACTAGTTGAGTTGGGGTATGTGTACTCAATAAAGGGATTTGCATGCAATTTCTATGTGGTTATCAGGACAGAAAAAGAAGAGAATTGCTCCACTAAAAATACAGAACAGAATAAGAAAAAACAAAACAGTTGAATATGAACCTCCTAACTGTCCCTCATCTGGAGGAACTTTCCCTTTTTCCTCCTCTGTTGTCCCTCTTTTTGATCAGATGTAAATACCGATATAAAAAGTGTGCAACGGGGCAGCCAGTCCCATAGAAACTGAGCCGGACCTGAAAGATTGCAGTTATCGCTGTAGTAGTGCTGAATATTATATATAGATAAAATATAGATTTCCAGCACCCCCAGCAGCCCATCGGGTATAAGATATGCATACTAACATTGTGCACACCTGGACCGATGTAAGTAAGCAAAACAAATAATTCCTGGAGTTCAGCTTTAAATCTCCTTTACAGAGAAATTCTACGTATGGATATTTTTACACAGTTACACTGGTCAAGCTTGGATCAATGCAACTATGCATATACCATACCTGTGGGATCACTCCAGAAGCTGGAAATTACTGTAGTAGACACCACAACTCCAATGTTCTACACTAGCTTCTGGGTTCCATGCCTGATGACTGCCCTGCACAGGAAGTTGTTCACTCGGCAGGGGTGCCATACAGAGAACACTTTGTATCTTCTCAACCAATGTATTGTCTCATTGGACAAGGCATTTCTCGTGCCAAGCTACTTGTGAACACATGAGGTTGCCCATCTGGCACTTTCAGAGAATGCTTTGCATTTTCTTAATGAATGCAAAGCTTTTTCTGTTTGGATGAGGTCGAGTGGCAGCACGTCATGTCACAATGTCCACAATCATTTAAAAGTTGCGAAACCTTCTCTGTATGGCACCCTTTCAAGCAACTCCTGTGTAGCAAGGCAGTCACTTGGCACGGGAACTGGAAGCTAGTGATTTCCAGCTTTCAGCAGTGCCATATTAAGAGCATTAAAGGGCCCCGGGCAATGCAGTGCACTGGGGCCCTGCCTACACAATCACCCACGAAAATAAAAATGCAAATTATTAATAAGGCTATATTTATTGATACAGCAGTGCCAGGCAAATCACAGCTTCCAAGTTCAGTGGCTGGGTCCGGTGAACACACACACGGATAAGAGTCAGACACGACTGTCCTGTGTGTGTTTGTTCCCGTGGAGGGTGAGAGGCATCCCTGCAGTTGTGGGCTCCCCCTCCACGGTCCAGATGGCCTGACAGCAGCGCAGGGATGACAGGCGCCTACCACCTCCTAAGTTCAGCGGCGGGATGCACACGGGAATCAGGACTAATGCTTGGCCCGTGCGAAGTGTGTCCATTCAGGGCCTGGGCGACAAAAGGGTGCCCCCCCAAGGCGTAGCTTTCGCTCGCGGGCCACCCCATAATAAACTTCCACTGTGGGCGAAAAGAGAAAAGAAAAAGGGGAAAAAAAAAAATTAAATTTATATATAAATACACACACCCCGACCAAACACAGATGAGATGAAATGAGATGGTGTGCTTACCAACCGTGAGAAGTGTGTCCATTCGGGGCCTGGGCCACAAAAGGGTGCCCCCCAAGGCGTAGCTTTCACTCGCGGGCCGCCCCATAATAAACTTCCACTGTGGGCGAAAACAGAAAAGAAAAAAGAAAAAAAAAAATTACATTTATATATAAATACACACACCCCGAACAAACACGGATGAGATGAGATGGTGTGCTTACCGCCCGTGAGAAGTGTGTCCATTCGGGGCCTGGGCCACAAAAGGGTGCCCCCCAAGGCGTAGCTTTCGCTTGCGGGCCGCCCCATAATAAACTTCCACTGTGGGCGAAAACAGAAAAGAAAAAGGGAAAAAAAAAATTACATTTATATATATATATATATATATATATATATATATAAATACACACACCCCGACCAAACACGGATGAGATGAGATGGTGTGCTTACCGCCCGTGAGAAGTGTGTCCATTCGGGGCCTGGGCCACAAAAGGGTTCCCCCCAAGGTGTAGCTTTCACTCGCGGGCCGCCCCATAATAAACTTCCACTGTAGGCGAAAACAGAAAGGGGAAAAAAAATTACATTTATATATAAATACACACACCCCGACCAAACACGGATGAGATGAGATGAGATGGTGTGC
This sequence comes from Pelophylax lessonae, assembly GCF_965119305.1. NCBI lineage: Eukaryota > Metazoa > Chordata > Amphibia > Anura > Ranidae > Pelophylax > Pelophylax lessonae. Next base: position 153,799 of record NW_028120033.1, on the reverse strand, counting down.
TTACCGCCCGTGAGAAGTGTGTCCATTCGGGGCCTGGGCCACAAAAGGGTTCCCCCCAAGGCGTAGCTTTCGCTCACGGGCCGCCCCATAATAAACTTCCACTGAAAACAGAAAAGAAAAAGGGGAAAAAAAACAAACATTACATTTATATAGAAATACACACACCCCGACCAAACACGGATGAGATGAGATGGTGTGCTTACCGCCCGTGAGAAGTGTGTCCATTCGGGGCCTGGGCCACAAAAGGGTGCCCCCCAAGGCGTAGCTTTCGCTCGCGGGCCACCCCATAATAAACTTCCACTGTGGGCGAAAACAGAAAAGAAAAAGGGGGAAAAAAAATTACATTTATATATAAATACACACAGCCCGACCAAACACGGATGAGATGAGATGGTGTGCTTACCGCCCGTGAGAAGTGTGTCCATTCGGGACCTGGGCCACAAAAGGGTGCCCCCCAAGGAGTAGCTTTCCCTCGCGGGCCGCCCCATAATAAACTTCCACTGTGGGCGAAAACAGAAAAGAAAAAGGGGGGAAAAAAAATTACATTTATATATAAATACACACACCCCGACCAAACACGGATGAGATGAGATGGTGTGCTTACCGCCCGTGAGAAGTGTGTCCATTTGGGGCCTGGGCCACAAAAGGGTGCCCCCCAAGGAGTAGCTTTCCCTTGCGGGCCGCCCCATAATAAACTTCCACTGTGGGCGAAAACAGAAAAGAAAAAGGGGAAAAAAAATTACATTTATATATAAATACACACACCCCGACCAAACACGGATGAGATGAGATGGTGTGCTTACCGCCCGTGAGAAGTGTGTCCATTCGGGGCCTGGGCCACAAAAGGGTTCCCCCCAAGGCGTAGCTTTCGCTCGCGGGCCGCCCCATAATAAACTTCCACTGAAAACAGAAAAGAAAAAGGGGAAAAAAAATAAACATTACATTTATATATAAATACACACACCCCGACCAAACACGGATGAGATGAGATGAGATAAGATGGTGTGCTTACCGCCCGTGAGAAGTGTGTCCATTCGGGGCCTGGGCCACAAAAGGGTGCCCCCCAAGGCGTAGCTATCGCTCGCGGGCCGCCCCATAATAAACTTCCACTGTGGGCGAAAACAGAAAAGAAAAAGGGGAAAAAAAATTACATTTATATATAAATACACACACCCCGACCAAACACGGATGAGATGAGATGGTGTGCTTACCGCCCCTGAGAAGTGTGTCCATTCGGGGCCTGGGCCACAAAAGGGTTCCCCCCAAGGCGTAGCTTTCGCTCGCGGGCCGCCCCATAATAAACTTCCACTGTGGGCGAAAACAGAAAAGAAAAAGGGGGAAAAAAAATTACATTTATATATAAATACACACACCCCGACCAAACACGGATGAGATGAGATGAGATGGTGTGCTTACCGCCCGGGAGAAGTGTGTCCATTCGGGGCCTGGGCCTCAAAAGGGTGCCCCCCAAGGCGTAGCTTTCGCTCGCGGGCCGCCCCATAATAAACTTCCACTGTGGGCGAAAACAGAAAAGAAAAAGGGGGAAAAAAAATTACATTTATATATAAATACACACACCCCGACCAAACACAGATGAGATGAGATGGTGTGCTTACCGCCCGTGAGAAGTGTGTCCATTCGGGGCCTGGGCCACAAAAGGGTGCCCCCCAAGGAGTAGCTTTCCCTTCGGGCCGCCCCATAATAAACTTCCACTGTGGGCGAAAACAGAAAAGAAAAAAGGGGAAAAAAAAATTACATTTATATATAAATACACACAGCCCGACCAAACACGGATGAGATGAGATGAGATGGTGTGCTTACCGCCCGTGAGAAGTGTGTCCATTCGGGGCCTGGGCCACAAAAGGGTGCCCCCCAAGGCGTAGCTTTCACTCGCGGGCCGCCCCATAATAAACTTCCACTGAAAACAGAAAAGAAAAAGGGGAAAAAAAATAAACATTACATTTATATATAAATACACACACCCCGACCAAACACGGATGAGATGAGATGAGATAAGATGGTGTGCTTACCGCCCGTGAGAAGTGTGTCCATTCGGGGCCTGGGCCTCAAAAGGGTGCCCCCCAAGGCGTAGCTTTCGCTCGCGGGCCGCCCCATAATAAACTTCCACTGTGGGCGAAAACAGAAAAGAAAAAGGGGGAAAAAAAATTACATTTATATATAAATACACACACCCCGACCAAACACGGATGAGATGAGATGGTGTGCTTACCGCCCGTGAGAAGTGTGTCCATTCGGGGCCTGGGCCACAAAAGGGTGCCCCCCAAGGAGTAGCTTTCCCTCGCGGGCCGCCCCATAATAAACTTCCACTGAGGGCGAAAACAGAAGAGAAAAAAAGGGGAAAAAAAAATTACATTTATATATAAATACACACAGCCCGACCAAACACGGATGAGATGAGATGGTGTGCTTACCGCCCGTGAGAAGTGTGTCCATTTGGGGCCTGGGCCACAAAAGGGTGACCCCAAGGAGTAGCTTTCCCTCGCGGGCCGCCCCATAATAAACTTCCACTGTGGGCGAAAACAGAAAAGAAAAAGGGGAAAAAAAATTACATTTATATATAAATACACACACCCCGACCAAACACGGATGAGATGAGATGGTGTGCTTACCGCCCGTGAGAAGTGTGTCCATTCGGGGCCTGGGCCACAAAAGGGTGCCCCCCAAGGCGTAGCTTTCGCTCGCGGGCCGCCCCATAATAAACTTCCACTGTGGGCGAAAACAGAAAAGAAAAAGGGGGAAAAAAAATTTACATTTATATATAAATACACACACCCCGACCAAACACGGATGAGAGGAGATGAGATGAGAGATGGTGTGCTTACCGCCCGTGAGAAGTGTGTCCATTTGGGGCCTTGGCCACAAAAGGGTGCCCCCCAAGGCGTAGCTTTCGCTCGCGGGCCGCCCCATAATAAACTTCCACTGTGGGCGAAAACAGAAAAGAAAAAAGGGGAAAAACAAAATTACATTTATATATAAATACACACACCCCGACCAAACACGGATGAGATGAGATGGTGTGCTTACCGCCCATGAGAAGTGTGTCCATTTGGGGCCTGGGCCACAAAAGGGTGCCCCCCAAGGAGTAGCTTTCCCTCGCGGGCCGCCCCATAATAAACTTCCACTGTGGGCGAAAACAGAAAAGAAAAAGGGGATAAAAAATTACATTTATATATAAATACACACACCCCGACCAAACACGGATGAGATGAGATGGTGTGCTTACCGCCCGTGAGAAGTGTGTCCATTCGGGGCCTGGGCCACAAAAGGGTTCCCCCCAAGGCGTAGCTTTCGCTCGCGGGCCGCCCCATAATAAACTTCCACTGAAAACAGAAAAGAAAAAGGGGAAAAAAAATAAACATTACATTTATATATAAATACACACACCCCGACCAAACACGGATGAGATGAGATGAGATAAGATGGTGTGCTTACCGCCCGTGAGAAGTGTGTCCATTCGGGGCCTGGGCCACAAAAGGGAGCCCCCCAAGGCGTAGCTATCGCTCGCGGGCCGCCCCATAATAAACTTCCACTGTGGGCGAAAACAGAAAAGAAAAAGGGGGAAAAAAAATTTACATTTATATATAAATACACACACCCCGACCAAACACGGATGAGATGAGATGGTGTGCTTACCGCCCAGGAGAAGTGTGTCCATTCGGGGCCTGGGCCTCAAAAGGGTGCCCCCCAAGGCGTAGCTTTCGCTCGCGGGCCGCCCCATAATAAACTTCCACTGTGGGCGAAAACAGAAAAGAAAAAGGGGGAAAAAAAATTACATTTATATATAAATACACACACCCCGACCAAACACGGATGAGATGAGATGAGATGAGATGGTGTGCTTACCGCCCGGGAGAAGTGTGTCCATTCGGGGCCTGGGCCACAAAAGGGTGCCCCCCAAGGCGTAGCTTTCGCTCGCGGGCCGCCCCATAATAAACTTCCACTGTGGGCGAAAACAGAAAAGAAAAAGGGGGAAAAAAAAAATTACATTTATATATATATACACACACACCCCGACCAAACACGGATGAGAGGAGATGAGATGAGAGATGGTGTGCTTACCGCCCGTGAGAAGTGTGTCCATTCGGGGCCTAGGCCACAAAAGTGTGCCCCCCAAGGCGTAGCTTTCGCTCGCGGGCCGCCCCATAATAAACTTCCACTGTGGGCGAAAACAGAAAAGAAAAAGGGGGAAAAAAAAATTACATTTATATATAAATACACACACCCCGACCAAACACGGATGAGATGGTGTGCTTACCGCCCGTGAGAAGTGTGTCCATTTGGGGCCTGGGCCACAAAAGGGTGCCCCCCAAGGAGTAGCTTTCCCTCACGGGCCGCCCCATAATAAACTTCCACTGTGGGCGAAAACAGAAAAGAAAAAAGGGGAAAAACAATTACATTTATATATAAATACACACCCCGACCAAACACGGATGAGATGAGATGGTGTGCTTACCGCCCGTGAGAAGTGTGTCCATTTGGGGCCTGGGCCACAAAAGGGTGCCCCCCAAGGAGTAGCTTTCCCTCACGGGCCGCCCCATAATAAACTTCCACTGTGGGCGAAAACAGAAAAGAAAAAAGGGGAAAAACAATTACATTTATATATAAATACACACACCCCGACCAAACACGGATGAGATGAGATGGTGTGCTTACCGCCCGTGAGAAGTGTGTCCATTCGGGGCCTGGGCCACAAAAGGGTTCCCCCTAAGGCGTAGCTTTCGCTCGCGGGCCGCCCCATAATAAACTTCCACTATGGGCGAAAACAGAAAAGAAAAAGGGGGAAAAAAAATTACATATAAATACACACACCCCAACCAAACATGGGTGAGATGAGATGGTGTGCTTACCGCCCGTGAGAAGTGTGTCCATTTGGGGCCTGGGCCACAAAAGGTTGCCCCCCAAGGAGTAGCTTTCCCTCACGGGCCGCCCCATAATAAACTTCCACTGTGGGCGAAAACAGAAAAGCAAAGGGGAAAAAAAATTACATTTATATATAAATACACACACCCCGACCAAACACGGATGAGATGAGATGGTGTGCTTACCGCCCGTGAGAAGTGTGTCCATTCGGGGCCTGGGCCACAAAAGGGTGCCCCCCAAGGAGTAGCTTTCCCTTCGGGCCGCCCCATAATAAACTTCCACTGTGGGCGAAAACAGAAAAGAAAAAGGGGAAAAAAAATTACATTTATATATAAATACACACACCCCGACCAAACACGGATGAGATGAGATGGTGTGCTTACCGCCCGTGAGAAGTGTGTCCATTTGGGGCCTGGGCCACAAAAGGGTGCCCCCCAAGGAGTAGCTTTCCCTCACGGGCCGCCCCATAATAAACTTCCACTGTGGGCGAAAACAGAAAAGAAAAAGGGGAAAAAAAATTACATTTATATATAAATACACACACCCCGACCAAACACGGATGAGAGGAGATGAGATGAGAGATGGTGTGCTTACCGCCCGTGAGAAGTGTGTCCATTCGGGGCCTGGGCCACAAAAGGGTTCCCCCCAAGGCGTAGCTTTCGCTCGCGGGCCACCCCATAATAAACTTCCACTGTGGGCGAAAACAGAAAAGAAAAAGGGGGAAAAAAAATTACATTTATATATATAAATACACACACCCCGACCAAACACGGATGAGATGAGATGGTGTGCTTACCGCCCGTGAGAAGTGTGTCCATTCGGGGCCTGGGCCACAAAAGGGTGCCCCCCAAGGAGTAGCTTTCCCTTCGGGCCGCCCCATAATAAACTTCCACTGTGGGCGAAAACAGAAAAGAAAAAAGGGGAAAAAAAAATTACATTTATATATAAATACACACAGCCCGACCAAACACGGATGAGATGAGATGAGATGGTGTGCTTACCGCCCGTGAGAAGTGTGTCCATTCGGGGCCTGGGCCACAAAAGGGTGCCCCCCAAGGCGTAGCTTTCGCTCGCGGGCCGCCCCATAATAAACTTCCACTGAAAACAGAAAAGAAAAAGGGGAAAAAAAATAAACATTACATTTATATATAAATACACACACCCCGACCAAACCCGGATGAGAGGAGATGAGATGAGAGATGGTGTGCTTACCGCCCGTGAGAAGTGTGTCCATTCGGGGCCTTGGCCACAAAAGGGTGCCCCCCAAGGCGTAGCTTTCGCTCGCGGGCCGCCCCATAATAAACTTCCACTGTGGGCGAAAACAGAAAAGAAAAAGGGGGAAAAAAAATTACATTTATATATAAATACACACACCCCGACCAAACACGGATGAGATGAGATGGTGTGCTTACCGCCCGTGAGAAGTGTGTCCATTTGGGGCCTGGGCCACAAAAGGGTGCCCCCCAAGGAGTAGCTTTCCCTCACGGGCCGCCCCATAATAAACTTCCACTGTGGGCGAAAACAGAAAAGAAAAAGGGGAAAAAAAATTACATTTATATATAAATACACACACCCCGACCAAACACGGATGAGATGAGATGGTGTGCTTACCGCCCGTGAGAAGTGTGTCCATTCGGGGCCTGGGCCACAAAAGTGTTCCCCCCAAGGCGTAGCTTTCGCTCTCGGGCCGCCCCATAATAAACTTCCACTGTGGGCGAAAACAGAAAAGAAAAAAGGGGAAAAAAAAAAAATTACATTTATATATAAATACACACCCCGACCAAACACGGATGAGATGAGATGGTGTGCTTACCGCCCGTGAGAAGTGTGTCCATTTGGGGCCTGGGCCACAAAAGGGTGCCCCCCAAGGAGTAGCTTTCCCTCGCGGGCCGCCCCATAATAAACTTCCACTGTGGGCGAAAACAGAAAAGAAAAAGGGGAAAAAAAATTACATTTTTATATAAATACACACACCCCGACCAAACACGGATGAGATGAGATGGTGTGCTTACCGCCCGTGAGAAGTGTGTCCATTCGGGGCCTGGGCCACAAAAGGGTTCCCCTCAAGGCATAGCTTTCGCTTGCGGGCCGCCCCATAATAAACTTCCACTGTGGGCGAAAACAGAAAAGAAAAAGGGGAAAAAAAATTACATTTATATATAAATACACACACCCCGACCAAACACGGATGAGATGAGATGGTGTGCTTACCGCCCGTGAGAAGTGTGTCCATTCGGGGCCTGGGCCACAAAAGGGTGCCCCCCAAGGAGTAGCTTTCCCTTCGGGCCGCCCCATAATAAACTTCCACTGTGGGCGAAAACAGAAAAGAAAAAAGGGGAAAAAAAAAATTACATTTATATATAAATACACACACCCCGACCAAACACGGATGAGATGAGATGGTGTGCTTACCGCCCGTGAGAAGTGTGTCCATTCGGGGCCTGGGCCACAAAAGTGTTCCCCCCAAGGCGTAGCTTTCGCTCTCGGGCCGCCCCATAATAAACTTCCACTGTGGGCGAAAACAGAAAAGAAAAAAGGGGAAAAAAAAAAAATTACATTTATATATAAATACACACCCCGACCAAACACGGATGAGATGAGATGGTGTGCTTACCGCCCGTGAGAAGTGTGTCCATTTGGGGCCTGGGCCACAAAAGGGTGCCCCCCAAGGAGTAGCTTTCCCTCGCGGGCCGCCCCATAATAAACTTCCACTGTGGGCGAAAACAGAAAAGAAAAAGGGGAAAAAAAATTACATTTTTATATAAATACACACACCCCGACCAAACACGGATGAGATGAGATGGTGTGCTTACCGCCCGTGAGAAGTGTGTCCATTCGGGGCCTGGGCCACAAAAGGGTTCCCCTCAAGGCATAGCTTTCGCTTGCGGGCCGCCCCATAATAAACTTCCACTGTGGGCGAAAACAGAAAAGAAAAAGGGGAAAAAAAATTACATTTATATATAAATACACACACCCCGACCAAACACGGATGAGATGAGATGGTGTGCTTACCGCCCGTGAGAAGTGTGTCCATTCGGGGCCTGGGCCACAAAAGGGTGCCCCCCAAGGAGTAGCTTTCCCTTCGGGCCGCCCCATAATAAACTTCCACTGTGGGCGAAAACAGAAAAGAAAAAAGGGGAAAAAAAAAATTACATTTATATATAAATACACACAGCCCGACCAAACACGGATGAGATGAGATGAGATGGTGTGCTTACCGCCCGTGAGAAGTGTGTCCATTCGGGGCCTGGGCCACAAAAGGGTGCCCCCCAAGGCGTAGCTTTCGCTCGCGGGCCGCCCCATAATAAACTTCCACTGAAAACAGAAAAGAAAAAGGGGAAAAAAAATAAACATTACATTTATATATAAATACACACACCCCGACCAAACACGGATGAGATGAGATGAGATAAGATGGTGTGCTTACCGCCCGTGAGAAGTGTGTCCATTCGGGGCTTTGGCCACAAAAGGGTGCCCCCCAAGGCGTAGCTTTCGCTCGCGGGCCGCCCCATAATAAACTTCCACTGAAAACAGAAAAGAAAAAGGGAAAAAAAAATAAACATTACATTTATATATAAATACACACACCCCGACCAAACACGGATGAGATGAGATGAGATAAGATGGTGTGCTTACCGCCCGTGAGAAGTGTGTCCATTCGGGGCCTGGGCCACAAAAGGGTGCCCCCCAAGGCGTAGCTTTCGCTCGTGGGCCGCCCCATAATAAACTTCTACTGTGGGCGAAAACAGAAAAGAAAAAGGGGGAAAAAAATTACATATAAATACACACACCCCAACCAAACATGGGTGAGATGAGATGGTGTGCTTACCGCCCGTGAGAAGTGTGTCCATTTGGGGCCTGGGCCACAAAAGGTTGCCCCCCAAGGAGTAGCTTTCCCTCACGGGCCGCCCCATAATAAACTTCCACTGTGGGCGAAAACAGAAAAGAAAAAGGGGAAAAAATATTACATTTATATATAAATACACACACCCCGACCAAACACGGATGAGATGAGATGGTGTGCTTACCGCCCGTGAGAAGTGTGTCCATTCGGGGCCTGGGCCACAAAAGGGTGCCCCCCAAGGAGTAGCTTTCCCTTCGGGCCGCCCCATAATAAACTTCCACTGTGGGCGAAAACAGAAAAGAAAAAAGGGGAAAAAAAAAATTACATTTATATATAAATACACACAGCCCGACCAAACACGGATGAGATGAGATGAGATAGTGTGCTTACCGCCCGTGAGAAGTGTGTCCATTCGGGGCCTGGGCCACAAAAGGGTGCCCCCCAAGGCGTAGCTTTTGCTCGCGGGCCGCCCCATAATAAACTTCCACTGAAAACAGAAAAGAAAAAGGGGAAAAAAAATAAACATTACATTTATATATAAATACACACAGCCCGACCAAACACGGATGAGATGAGATGAGATGGTGTGCTTACCGCCCGTGAGAAGTGTGTCCATTCGGGGCCTGGGCCACAAAAGTGTTCCCCCCAAGGCGTAGCTTTCGCTCTCGGGCCGCCCCATAATAAACTTCCACTGTGGGCGAAAACAGAAAAAAAAAAAAGGGGAAAAAAAATTACATTAATATATAAATACACAAACCCCGACCAAGCAAGGATGAGATCGGATGAGATGAGATGGTGTGCTTACGGCCCGTGAGAAGTGTGTCCATTTGGGGCCTGGGCCACAAAAGGGTGCCCCCCAAGGAGTAGCTTTCCCTCGTGGGCCGCCCCATAATAAACTTCCACTGTGGGCGAAAACAGAAAAGAAAAAGGGGAAAAAAAATTACATTTATATATAAATACACACACCCCGACCAAACACGGATGAGATGAGATGGTGTGCTTACCGCCCGTGAGAAGTGTGTCCATTCGGGGCCTGGGCCACAAAAGGGTTCCCCTCAAGGCGTAGCTTTCGCTCGCGGGCCGCCCCATAATAAACTTCCACTGTGGGCGAAAAAAGAAAAGAAAAAGGGGGAAAAAAAATTACATTTATATATAAATACACACACCCCGACCAAACAAGGATGAGATGAGATGAGATGGTGTGCTTACCGCCCGTGAGAAGTGTGTCCATTCGGGGCCTGGGCCTCAAAAGGGTGCCCCCCAAGGCGTAGCTTTCGCTCGCGGGCCGCCCCATAATAAACTTCCACTGTGGGCGAAAACAGAAAAGAAAAAGGGGGAAAAAAAATTACATTTATATATAAATACACACACCCCGACCAAACACGGATGAGATGAGATGGTGTGCTTACCGCCCGTGAGAAGTGTGTCCATTCGGGGCCTGGGCCACAAAAGGGTGCCCCCCAAGGAGTAGCTTTCCCTCGCGGGCCGCACCATAATAAACTTCCACTGTGGGCGAAAACAGAAAAGAAAAAAGGGGAAAAAAAATTACATTTATATATAAATACACACAGCCCGACCAAACACGGATGAGATGAGATGAGATGGTGTGCTTACCGCCCGTGAGAAGTGTGTCCATTCGGGGCCTGGGCCACAAAAGGGTGCCCCCCCAAGGCGTAGCTTTCGCTCGCGGGCCGCCCCATAATAAACTTCCACTGAAAACAGAAAAGAAAAAGGGGAAAAAAAATAAACATTACATTTATATATAAATACACACACCCCGACCAAACACGGATGAGATGAGATGAGATGGTGTGCTTACTGCCCATGAGAAGTGTGTCCATTCGGGGCCTGGGCCACAAAAGGGTGCCCCCCAAGGCGTAGATTTTGCTCGCGGCCCACCCCATAATAAACTTCCACTGTGGGTGAAAACAGAAAAGAAAAAGGGGGAAAAAAAATTACATTTATATATAAATACACACAGCCCGACCAAACACGGATGAGATGAGATGAGAGGAGATGGTGTGCTTACCGCCCGTGAGAAGTGTGTCCATTTGGGGCCTGGGCCACAAAAGGGTGCCCCCCAAGGCGTAGCTTTCGCTCGCGGGCCGCCCCATAATAAACTTTTACTGTGGGCGAAAACAGAAAAGAAAAAGGGGGAAAAAAAAAATTACATTTATATATAAATACACACACCCCGACCAAACACGGATGAGATGAGATGGTGTGCTTACCGCCCGTGAGAAGTGTGTCCATTCGGGGCCTGGGCCACAAAATGGTGCCCCCCAAGGAGTAGCTTTCACTCGCGGGCCGCCCCATAATAAACTTCCACTGTGGGCGAAAACAGAAAAGAAAAAGGGGGAAAAAAATTACATTTATATATAAATACACACACCCCGACCAAACACGGATGAGATGAGATGAGAGATGAGATGGTGTGCTTACCGCCCGTGAGAAGTGTGTCCATTCGGGGCCTGGGCCACAAAAGGGTGCCCCCCAAGGCGTAGCTTTCACTCGCGGGCCGCCCCATAATAAACTTCCACTGTGGGCGAAAACAGAAAAGAAAAAGGGGAAAAAAAAATTACATTTATATATAAATACACACACCCCGAACAAACACGGATGAGATGAGATGGTGTGCTTACCGCCCGTGAGAAGTGTGTCCATTCGGGGCCTGGGCCACAAAAGGGTGCCCCCCAAGGCGTAGCTTTCGCTCGCGGGCCGCCCCATAATAAACTTCCACTGAAAACAGAAAAGAAAAAAAAGGGGAAAAAAAATTAACATTACATTTATATAGAAATACACACACCCCGACCAAACAAGGATGAGATGAGATGGTGTGCTTACCGCCAGTGAGAAGTGTGTCCATTCGGGACCTGGGCCACGAAAGGGTGCCCCCCAAGGTGTAGCTTTCGCTCACGGTCCGCCCCATAAAACTTCCACTGTGGGCGAAAACAGAAAAGAAAAAGGGGAAAAAAAAATTACATTTATATATAAATACACACACCCCGACCAAACACGAATGAGATGAGATGGTGTGCTTACCGCCCGTGAGAAGTGTGTCCATTCGGGGCCTGGGCCACAAAAGGGTGCCCCCCAAGGAGTAGCTTTCCCTCACGGGCCGCCCCATAATAAACTTCCACTGTGGGCGAAAACAGAAAAGAAAAAGGGGAAAAAAAAATTACATTTATATATAAATACACACACCCCGACCAAACACGGATGAGATGAGATGGTGTGCTTACCGCCCGTGAGAAGTGTGTCCATTCGGGGCCTGGGCCTCAAAAGGGTGCCCCCCAAGGCGTAGCTTTTGCTTGCGGGCCGCCCCATAATAAACTTCCACTGAAAACAGAAAAGAAAAAGGGGAAAAAAAATAAACATTACATTTATATATAAATGCACACACCCGACCAAACACGGATGAGATGAGATGAGATGGTGTGCTTACCACCCGTGAGAAGTGTGTCCATTCGGGGCCTGGGCCACAAAAGGGTGCCCCCCAAGGCGTAGCTTTCGCTCGCGGGCCGCCCCATAATAAACTTCCACTGTAGGCGAAAACAGAAAGGGAAAAAAAATTACATTTATATATAAATACACACACCCCGACCAAACACGGATGAGAGGAGATGAGAGATGGTGTGCTTACCGCCCGTGAGAAGTGTGTCCATTCGGGGCCTGGGCCACAAAAGGGTGCCCCCCAAGGTGTGGCTTTCGCTCGCGGGCCGCCCCATAATAAACTTCCACTGTAGGCGAAAACAGAAAGGGAAAAAGGGGAAAAAAAATTACATTTATATATAAATACACACACCCCGACCAAACACGGATGAGAGGAGATGAGAGATGGTGTGCTTACCGCCCGTGAGAAGTGTGTCCATTCGGGGCCTGGGCCACAAAAGGGTTCCCCCCAAGGCGTAGCTTTCGCTCGCGGGCCGCCCCATAATAAACTTCCACTGAAAACAGAAAAGAAAAAGGGGAAAAAAAATAAACATTACATTTATATAGAAATACACACACCCCGACCAAACACGGATGAGATGAGATGAGATGGTGTGCTTACCGCCCGTGAGAAGTGTGTCCATTCGGGGCCTGGGCCACAAAAGGGTGCCCCCCAAGGCGTAGCTTTCGCTCGCGGGCCACCCCATAATAAACTTCCACTGTGGGCGAAAACAGAAAAGAAAAAGGGGGAAAAAAATTACATTTATATATAAATACACACAGCCCGACCAAACATGGATGAGATGAGATGGTGTGCTTACCGCCCGTGAGAAGTGTGTCCATTTGGGGCCTGGGCCACAAAAGGGTGCCCCCCAAGGAGTAGCTTTCCCTTGCGGGCCGCCCCATAATAAACTTCCACTGTGGGCGAAAACAGAAAAGAAAAAGGGGAAAAAAAATTACATTTATATATAAATACACACACCCCGACCAAACACGGATGAGATGAGATGGTGTGCTTACCACCCGTGAGAAGCGTGTCCATTCGGGGCCTGGGCCACAAAAAGGGTGCCCCCCAAGGTGTGGCTTTCGCTCGCGGGCCGCCCCATAATTAACTTTAAACTGTGGGCGAAAACAGAAAAGAAAAAGGGGAAAAAAAATTACATTTATATATAAATACACACAGCCCGACCAAACACGGATGAGATGAGATGAGAGGAGATGGTGTGCTTACCGCCCGTGAGAAGTGTGTCCATTCGGGGCCTGGGCCACAAAAGTGTTCCCCCCAAGGCGTAGCTTTCGCTCTCGGGCCGCCCCATAATAAACTTCCACTGTGGGCGAAAACAGAAAAAAAAAAAGGGGAAAAAAAATTACATTAATATATAAATACACAAACCCCGACCAAGCAAGGATGAGATCAGATGAGATGAGATGGTGTGCTTACCGCCCGTGAGAAGTGTGTCCATTCGGGGCCTGGGCCACAAAAGGGTGCCCCCCAAGGCGTACATTTCGCTTGCGGGCCGCCCCATAATAAACTTCCACTGTGGGCGAAAACAGAAAAGAAAAAGGGGAAAAAAAATTACATTTATATATAAATACACACACCCCGACCAAACACGGATGAGATGAGATGGTGTGCTTACCGCCCGTGAGAAGTGTGTCCATTTGGGGCCTGGGCCACAAAAGGGTGCCCCCCAAGGAGTAGCTTTCCCTCGCGGGCCGCCCCATAATAAACTTCCACTGTGGGCGAAAACAGAAAAGAAAAAGGGGAAAAAAAATTACATTTATATATAAATACACACACCCCGACCAAACACGGATGAGATGAGATGGTGTGCTTACCGCCCGTGAGAAGTGTGTCCATTTGGGGCCTGGGCCACAAAAGGGTGCCCCCCAAGGAGTAGCTTTCCCTCGCGGGCCGCCCCATAATAAACTTCCACTGTGGGCGAAAACAGAAAAGAAAAAGGGGAAAAAAAATTACATTTATATATAAATACACACACCCCGACCAAACACGGATGAGAGGAGATGGTGTGCTTACCGCCCGTGAGAAGTGTGTCCATTCGGGGCCTGGGCCACAAAAGGGTTCCCCTCAAGGCGTAGCTTTCGCTCGCGGGCCGCCCCATAATAAACTTCCACTGTGGGCGAAAACAGAAAAGAAAAAGGGGGAAAAAAAATTACATTTATATATAAATACACACACCCCGACCAAACAAGGATGAGATGAGATGAGATGAGATGGTGTGCTTACCGCCCGTGAGAAGTGTGTCCATTCGGGGCCTGGGCCTCAAAAGGGTGCCCCCCAAGGCGTAGCTTTCGCTCGCGGGCCGCCCCATAATAAACTTCCACTGTGGGCGAAAACAGAAAAGAAAAAGGGGGAAAAAAAATTACATTTATATATAAATACACACAGCCCGACCAAACACGGATGAGATGAGATGGTGTGCTTACCGCCCGTGAGAAGTGTGTCCATTCGGGGCCTGGGCCACAAAAGGGTGCCCCCCAAGGCGTAGCTTTCGCTCGCGGGCCGCCCCATAATAAACTTCCACTGAAAACAGAAAAGAAAAAGGGGAAAAAAAATAAACATTACATTTATATATAAATACACACACCCCGACCAAACACAGATGAGATGAGATGAGATGGTGTGCTTACTGCCCATGAGAAGTGTGTCCATTCGGGGCCTGGGCCACAAAAGGGTGCCCCCCAAGGCGTAGATTTTGCTCGTGGCCCACCCCATAATAAACTTCCACTGTGGGTGAAAACAGAAAAGAAAAAGGGGGGAAAAAAAAATTACATTTATATATATAAATACACACAGCCCGACCAAACACGGATGAGATGAGATGAGAGGAGATGGTGTGCTTACCGCCCGTGAGAAGTGTGTCCATTTGGGGCCTGGGCCACAAAAGGGTGCCCCCCAAGGAGTAGCTTTCCCTTGCGGGCCGCCCCATAATAAACTTCCACTGTGGGCGAAAACAGAAAAGAAAAAGGGGAAAAAAAACTACATTTATATATAAATACACACACCCCGACCAAACACGGATGAGATGAGATGAGAGGAGATGGTGTGCTTACCGCCCGTGAGAAGTGAGTCCATTTGGGGCCTGGGCCACAAAAGGGTGCCCCCCAAGAATAAGATTTCGCTCTCGGGCCGCCCCATAATAAACTTCCACTGTGGGCGAAAACAGAAAAAAAAAAGGGGAAAAAAATTACATTAATATATAAATACACACACCCCGACCAAACACGGATGAGAGGAGATGAGATGAGAGATGGTGTGCTTACCGCCCGTGAGAAGTGTGTCCATTCGGGGCCTGGGCCTCAAAAGGGTGCCCCCCAAGGCGTAGCTTTCGCTCGCGGGCAGCCCCATAATAAACTTCCACTGTGGGCGAAAACAGAAAAGAAAAAGGGGGAAAAAAATTACATTTATATATAAATACACACACCCCGACCAAACACGGATGAGATGAGATGGTGTGCTTACCGCCCGTGAGAAGTGTGTCCATTCGGGGCCTGGGCCACAAAAGGGTGCCCCCCAAGGAGTAGCTTTCCCTCACGGGCCACCCCATAATAAACTTCCACTGTGGGCGAAAACAGAAAAGAAAAAGGGGGAAAAAAAAATTACATTTATATATAAATACACACACCCCGACCAAACACGGATGAGGTGAGATGAGATGGTGTGCTTACCGCCCGTGAGAAGTGTGTCCATTCGGGGCCTGGGCCACAAAAGGGTGCCCCCCAAGGCGTAGCTTTCGCTCGCGGGCCACCCCATAATAAACTTCCACTGTGGGCGAACACAGAAAAGAAAAAGGGGGAAAAAAAATTACATTTATATATAAATACACACAGCCCGACCAAACACGGATGAGATGAGATGGTGTGCTTACCGCCCGTGAGAAGTGTGTCCATTCGGGGCCTGGGCCACAAAATGGTGCCCCCCAAGGAGTAGCTTTCCCTCACAGGCCGCCCCATAATAAACTTCCACTGTGAGCGAAAACAGAAAAGAAAAAGGGGGAAAAAAAAATTACATTTATATATAAATACACACACCCCAACCAAACACGGATGAGATGAGATGGTGTGCTTACCGCCCGTGAGAAGTGTGTCCATTTGGGGCCTGGGCCACAAAAGGGTGCCCC
>NW_028120033.1:52500-132500 GCF_965119305.1 Pelophylax lessonae | reverse complement strand
ATATATAAATACACACACCCCGACCAAACACGGATGAGATGAGATGGTGTGCTTACCGCCCGTGAGAAGTGTGTCCATTCGGGGCCTGGGCCACAAAAGGGTTCCCCTCAAGGCATAGCTTTCGCTCGCGGGCCGCCCCATAATAAACTTCCACTGTGGGCGAAAACAGAAAAGAAAAAGGGGGAAAAAAAATTACATTTATATATAAATACACACACCCCAACCAAACATGGATGAGATGAGATGGTGTGCTTACCGCCCGTGAGAAGTGTGTCCATTTGGGGCCTGGGCCACAAAAGGGTGCCCCCCAAGGAGTAGCTTTCCCTCACGGGCCGCCCCATAATAAACTTCCACTGTGGGCGAAAACAGAAAAGAAAAAGGGGAAAAAAAATTACATTTATATATAAATACACACACCCCGACCAAACACGGATGAGATGAGATGGTGTGCTTACCGCCCGTGAGAAGTGTGTCCATTCGGGGCCTGGGCCACAAAAGGGTGCCCCCCAAGGAGTAGCTTTCCCTTCGGGCCGCCCCATAATAAACTTCCACTGTGGGCGAAAACAGAAAAGAAAAAAGGGGAAAAAAAAAATTACATTTATATATAAATACACACAGCCCGACCAAACACGGATGAGATGAGATGGTTTGCTTACCGCCCGTGAGAAGTGTGTCCATTCGGGGCCTGGGCCTCAAAAGGGTGCCCCCCAAGGCGTAGCTTTCGCTCGCGGGCCGCCCCATAATAAACTTCCACTGTGGGCGAAAACAGAAAAGAAAAAGGGGGAAAAAAAATTACATTTATATATAAATACACACCCCGACCAAACACGGATGAGATGGTGTGCTTACCGCCCGTGAGAAGTGTGTCCATTCGGGGCCTGGGCCACAAAAGGGTGCCCCCCAAGGAGTAGCTTTCCCTTCGGGCCGCCCCATAATAAACTTCCACTGTGGGCGAAAACAGAAAAGAAAAAAAGGGGAAAAAAAAATTACATTTATATATAAATACACACAGCCCGACCAAACACGGATGAGATGAGATGAGATGGTGTGCTTACCGCCCGTGAGAAGTGTGTCCATTCGGGGCCTGGGCCACAAAAGGGTGCCCCCCAAGGCGTAGCTTTCGCTCGCGGGCCGCCCCATAATAAACTTCCACTGAAAACAGAAAAGAAAAAGGGGAAAAAAAATAAACATTACATTTATATATAAATACACACACCCCGACCAAACACGGATGAGAGGAGATGAGATGAGAGATGGTGTGCTTACCGCCCGTGAGAAGTGTGTCCATTCGGGGCCTTGGCCACAAAAGGGTGCCCCCAAGGCGTAGCTTTCGCTCGCGGGCCGCCCCATAATAAACTTCCACTGTGGGCGAAAACAGAAAGAAAAAGGGGGAAAAAAAATTACATTTATATATAAATACACACACCCCGACCAAACACGGATGAGATGAGATGGTGTGCTTACCGCCCGTGAGAAGTGTGTCCATTTGGGGCCTGGGCCACAAAAGGGTGCCCCCCAAGGAGTAGCTTTCCCTCACGGGCCGCCCCATAATAAACTTCCACTGTGGGCGAAAACAGAAAAGAAAAAGGGGAAAAAAAATTACATTTATATATAAATACACACACCCCGACCAAACACGGATGAGATGAGATGGTGTGCTTACCGCCCGTGAGAAGTGTGTCCATTCGGGGCCTGGGCCACAAAAGTGTTCCCCCCAAGGCGTAGCTTTCGCTCTCGGGCCGCCCCATAATAAACTTCCACTGTGGGCGAAAACAGAAAAGAAAAAAGGGGAAAAAAAATTACATTTATATATAAATACACACACCCCAACCAAACATGGATGAGATGAGATGGTGTGCTTACCGCCCGTGAGAAGTGTGTCCATTTGGGGCCTGGGCCACAAAAGGGTGCCCCCCAAGGAGTAGCTTTCCCTCACGGGCCGCCCCATAATAAACTTCCACTGTGGGCGAAAACAGAAAAGAAAAAGGGGAAAAAAAATTACATTTATATATAAATACACACACCCCGACCAAACACGGATGAGATGAGATGGTGTGCTTACCGCCCGTGAGAAGTGTGTCCATTCGGGGCCTGGGCCACAAAAGGGTTCCCCCTAAGGCGTAGCTTTCGCTCGCGGGCCGCCCCATAATAAACTTCCACTGTGGGCGAAAACAGAAAAGAAAAAGGGGGAAAAAAAAATTACATATAAATACACACACCCCAACCAAACATGGGTGAGATGAGATGGTGTGCTTACCGCCCGTGAGAAGTGTGTCCATTTGGGGCCTGGGCCACAAAAGGTTGCCCCCCAAGGAGTAGCTTTCCCTCACGGGCCGCCCCATAATAAACTTCCACTGTGGGCGAAAACAGAAAAGAAAAAGGGGAAAAAAAATTACATTTATATATAAATACACACACCCCGACCAAACACGGATGAGATGAGATGGTGTGCTTACCGCCCGTGAGAAGTGTGTCCATTCGGGGCCTGGGCTACAAAAGGGTGCCCCCCAAGGAGTAGCTTTCCCTTCGGGCCGCCCCATAATAAACTTCCACTGTGGGCGAAAACAGAAAAGAAATAAGGGGAAAAAAAAAATTACATTTATATATAAATACACACACCCCGACCAAACACGGATGAGATGAGATGAGAGATGGTGTGCTTACCGCCCGTGAGAAGTGTGTCCATTCGGGGCCTTGGCCACAAAAGGGTGCCCCCCAAGGCGTAGCTTTCGCTCGCGGGCTGCCCCAAAATAAACTTCCACTGTGGGCGAAAACAGAAAAGAAAAAGAAAAAGGGGGAAAAAAAATTACATTTATATATAAATACACACACCCCGACTAAACACGGATGAGATGAGATGGTGTGCTTACCGCCCGTGAGAAGTGTGTCCATTCGGGGCCTGGGCCACAAAAGGGTTCCCCCCAAGGCGTAGCTTTCGCTCGCGGGCCGCCCCATAATAAACTTCCACTGTGGGCGAAAACAGAAAAGAAAAAAGGGGAAAAACAAAATTACATTTATATATAAATACACACACCCCGACCAAACACGGATGAGATGAGATGGTGTGCTTACCGCCCATGAGAACTGTGTCCATTTGGGGCCTGGGCCACAAAAGGGTGCCCCCCAAGGAGTAGCTTTCCCTCGCGGGCCGCCCCATAATAAACTTCCACTGTGGGCGAAAACAGAAAAGAAAAAGGGGAAAAAAAATCACATTTATATATAAATACACACACCCCGACCAAACACGGATGAGATGAGATGGTGTGCTTACCGCCCGTGAGAAGTGTGTCCATTCGGGGCCTGAGCCACAAAAGGGTTCCCCCCAAGGCGTAGCTTTCGCTCGCGGGCCGCCCCATAATAAACTTCCACTGTGGGCGAAAACAGAAAAGAAAAAGGGGGAAAAAAAATTACATTTATATATATAAATACACACACCCCGACTAAACACGGATGAGATGAGATGGTGTGCTTACCGCCCGTGAGAAGTGTGTCCATTCGGGGCCTGGGCCTCAAAAGGGTGCCCCCCAAGGCGTAGCTTTCGCTCGCGGGCCGCCCCATAATAAACTTCCACTGTGGGCGAAAACAGAAAAGAAAAAGGGGGAAAAAAAATTACATTTATATATAAATACACACACCCCGACCAAACACGGATGAGATGAGATGGTGTGCTTACCGCCCGTGAGAAGTGTGTCCATTCGGGGCCTGGGCCACAAAAGGGTGCCCCCCAAGGAGTAGCTTTCCCTTCGGGCCGCCCCATAATAAACTTCCACTGTGGGCGAAAACAGAAAAGAAAAAAAAGGGGAAAAAAAAATTACATTTATATATAAATACACACAGCCCGACCAAACACGGATGAGAGGAGATGAGATGAGAGATGGTGTGCTTACCGCCCGTGAGAAGTGTGTCCATTCGGGGCCTGGGCCACAAAAGGGTGCCCCCCAAGGCGTAGCTTTCGCTCGCGGGCCGCCCCATAATAAACTTCCACTGAAAACAGAAAAGAAAAAGGGGAAAAAAAATAAACATTACATTTATATATAAATACACACACCCCGACCAAACACGGATGAGAGGAGATGAGATGAGAGATGGTGTGCTTACCGCCCGTGAGAAGTGTGTCCATTCGGGGCCTTGGCCACAAAAGGGTGCCCCCCAAGGCGTAGCTTTCGCTCGCGGGCCGCCCCATAATAAACTTCCACTGTGGGCGAAAACAGAAAAGAAAAAGGGGGAAAAAAAATTACATTTATATATAAATACACACACCCCGACCAAACACGGATGAGATGAGATGGTGTGCTTACCGCCTGTGAGAAGTGTGTCCATTTGGGGCCTGGGCCACAAAAGGGTGCCCCCCAAGAAGTAGCTTTCCCTCACGGGCCGCCCCATAATAAACTTCCACTGTGGGCGAAAACAGAAAAGAAAAAGGGGAAAAAAAATTACATTTATATATAAATACACACACCCCGACCAAACACGGATGAGATGAGATGGTGTGCTTACCGCCCGTGAGAAGTGTGTCCATTCGGGGCCTGGGCCACAAAAGTGTTCCCCCCAAGGCGTAGCTTTCGCTCTCGGGCCGCCCCATAATAAACTTCCACTGTGGGCGAAAACAGAAAAGAAAAAGGGGGAAAAAAAAATTACATATAAATACACACACCCCAACCAAACATGGGTGAGATGAGATGGTGTGCTTACCGCCCGTGAGAAGTGTGTCCATTTGGGGCCTGGGCCACAAAAGGTTGCCCCCCAAGGAGTAGCTTTCCCTCACGGGCCGCCCCATAATAAACTTCCACTGTGGGCGAAAACAGAAAAGAAAAAGGGGAAAAAAAATTACATTTATATATAAATACACACACCCCGACCAAACATGGATGAGATGAGATGGTGTGCTTACCGCCCGTGAGAAGTGTGTCCATTCGGGGCCTGGGCCACAAAAGGGTTCCCCCCAAGGCGTAGCTTTCGCTCGCGGGCCGCCCCATAATAAACTTCCACTGTGGGCGAAAACAGAAAAGAAAAAAGGGGAAAAACAAAATTACATTTATATATAAATACACACACCCCGACCAAACACGGATGAGATGAGATGGTGTGCTTACCGCCCATGAGAACTGTGTCCATTTGGGGCCTGGGCCACAAAAGGGTGCCCCCCAAGGAGTAGCTTTCCCTCGCGGGCCGCCCCATAATAAACTTCCACTGTGGGCGAAAACAGAAAAGAAAAAGGGGAAAAAAAATCACATTTATATATAAATACACACACCCCGACCAAACACGGATGAGATGAGATGGTGTGCTTACCGCCCGTGAGAAGTGTGTCCATTCGGGGCCTGAGCCACAAAAGGGTTCCCCCCAAGGCGTAGCTTTCGCTCGCGGGCCGCCCCATAATAAACTTCCACTGTGGGCGAAAACAGAAAAGAAAAAGGGGGAAAAAAAATTACATTTATATATTTAAATACACACACCCCGACTAAACACGGATGAGATGAGATGGTGTGCTTACCGCCCGTGAGAAGTGTGTCCATTCGGGGCCTGGGCCTCAAAAGGGTGCCCCCCAAGGCGTAGCTTTCGCTCGCGGGCCGCCCCATAATAAACTTCCACTGTGGGCGAAAACAGAAAAGAAAAAGGGGGAAAAAAAATTACATTTATATATAAATACACACACCCCGACCAAACACGGATGAGATGAGATGGTGTGCTTACCGCCCGTGAGAAGTGTGTCCATTCGGGGCCTGGGCCACAAAAGGGTGCCCCCCAAGGAGTAGCTTTCCCTTCGGGCCGCCCCATAATAAACTTCCACTGTGGGCGAAAACAGAAAAGAAAAAAAAGGGGAAAAAAAAATTACATTTATATATAAATACACACAGCCCGACCAAACACGGATGAGAGGAGATGAGATGAGAGATGGTGTGCTTACCGCCCGTGAGAAGTGTGTCCATTCGGGGCCTGGGCCACAAAAGGGTGCCCCCCAAGGCGTAGCTTTCGCTCGCGGGCCGCCCCATAATAAACTTCCACTGAAAACAGAAAAGAAAAAGGGGAAAAAAAATAAACATTACATTTATATATAAATACACACACCCCGACCAAACACGGATGAGAGGAGATGAGATGAGAGATGGTGTGCTTACCGCCCGTGAGAAGTGTGTCCATTCGGGGCCTTGGCCACAAAAGGGTGCCCCCCAAGGCGTAGCTTTCGCTCGCGGGCCGCCCCATAATAAACTTCCACTGTGGGCGAAAACAGAAAAGAAAAAAAAGGGGAAAAAAAAATTACATTTATATATAAATACACACAGCCCGACCAAACACGGATGAGAGGAGATGAGATGAGAGATGGTGTGCTTACCGCCCGTGAGAAGTGTGTCCATTTGGGGCCTGGGCCACAAAAGGGTGCCCCCCAAGAAGTAGCTTTCCCTCACGGGCCGCCCCATAATAAACTTCCACTGTGGGCGAAAACAGAAAAGAAAAAGGGGGAAAAAAAAATTACATATAAATACACACACCCCAACCAAACATGGGTGAGATGAGATGGTGTGCTTACCGCCCGTGAGAAGTGTGTCCATTTGGGGCCTGGGCCACAAAAGGTTGCCCCCCAAGGAGTAGCTTTCCCTCACGGGCCGCCCCATAATAAACTTCCACTGTGGGCGAAAACAGAAAAGAAAAAGGGGAAAAAAAATTACATTTATATATAAATACACACACCCCGACCAAACATGGATGAGATGAGATGGTGTGCTTACCGCCCGTGAGAAGTGTGTCCATTCGGGGCCTGGGCCACAAAAGTGTTCCCCCCAAGGCGTAGCTTTCGCTCTCGGGCCGCCCCATAATAAACTTCCACTGTGGGCGAAAACAGAAAAGAAAAAAGGGGAAAAAAAAAAATTACATTTATATATAAATACACACACCCCGACCAAACACGGATGAGATGAGATGGTGTGCTTACCGCCCGTGAGAAGTGTGTCCATTCGGGGCCTGGGCCACAAAAGGGTTCCCCCTAAGGCGTAGCTTTCGCTCGCGGGCCGCCCCATAATAAACTTCCACTGTGGGCGAAAACAGAAAAGAAAAAGGGGGAAAAAAAAATTACATATAAATACACACACCCCAACCAAACATGGGTGAGATGAGATGGTGTGCTTACCGCCCGTGAGAAGTGTGTCCATTTGGGGCCTGGGCCACAAAAGGTTGCCCCCCAAGGAGTAGCTTTCCCTCACGGGCCGCCCCATAATAAACTTCCACTGTGGGCGAAAACAGAAAAGAAAAAGGGGAAAAAAAATTACATTTATATATAAATACACACACCCCGACCAAACACGGATGAGATGAGATGGTGTGCTTACCGCCCGTGAGAAGTGTGTCCATTCGGGGCCTGGGCCACAAAAGGGTGCCCCCCAAGGAGTAGCTTTCCCTTCGGGCCGCCCCATAATAAACTTCCACTGTGGGCGAAAACAGAAAAGAAAAAAGGGGAAAAAAAAAATTACATTTATATATAAATACACACAGCCCGACCAAACACGGATGAGATGAGATGGTGTGCTTACCGCCCGTGAGAAGTGTGTCCATTCGGGGCCTGAGCCACAAAAGGGTTCCCCCCAAGGCGTAGCTTTCGCTCGCGGGCCGCCCCATAATAAACTTCCACTGTGGGCGAAAACAGAAAAGAAAAAGGGAAAAAAAATTACATTTATATATATATAAATACACACACCCCGACCAAACACGGATGAGATGAGATGAGATGGTGTGCTTACCGCCCGTGAGAAGTGTGTCCATTCGGGGCCTGGGCCTCAAAAGGGTGCCCCCCAAGGCGTAGCTTTCGCTCGCGGGCCGCCCCATAATAAACTTCCACTGTGGGCGAAAACAGAAAAGAAAAAGGGGGAAAAAAAATTACATTTATATATAAATACACACACCCCGACCAAACACGGATGAGATGGTGTGCTTACCGCCCGTGAGAAGTGTGTCCATTCGGGGCCTGGGCCACAAAAGGGTGCCCCCCAAGGAGTAGCTTTCCCTTCGGGCCGCCCCATAATAAACTTCCACTGTGGGCGAAAACAGAAAAGAAAAAAAGGGGAAAAAAAAATTACATTTATATATAAATACACACAGCCCGACCAAACACGGATGAGATGAGATGGTGTGCTTACCGCCCGTGAGAAGTGTGTCCATTCGGGGCCTGGGCCACAAAAGGGTGCCCCCCAAGGCGTAGCTTTCGCTCGCGGGCCGCCCCATAATAAACTTCCACTGAAAACAGAAAAGAAAAAGGGGAAAAATAATAAACATTACATTTATATATAAATACACACACCCCGACCAAACACGGGTGAGAGGAGATGAGATGAGAGATGGTGTGCTTACCGCCCGTGAGAAGTGTGTCCATTCGGGGCCTTGGCCACAAAAGGGTGCCCCCAAGGCGTAGCTTTCGCTCGCGGGCCGCCCCATAATAAACTTCCACTGTGGGCGAAAACAGAAAAGAAAAAAAAGGGGAAAAAAAAATTACATTTATATATAAATACACACAGCCCGACCAAACACGGATGAGATGAGATGGTGTGCTTACCGCCCGTGAGAAGTGTGTCCATTTGGGGCCTGGGCCACAAAAGGGTGCCCCCCAAGGAGTAGCTTTCCCTCGCGGGCCGCCCCATAATAAACTTCCACTGTGGGCGAAAACAGAAAAGAAAAAGGGGAAAAAAAATTACATTTATATATAAATACACACACCCCGACCAAACACGGATGAGATGAGATGGTGTGCTTACCGCCCGTGAGAAGTGTGTCCATTCGGGGCCTGGGCCACAAAAGGGTTCCCCTCAAGGCATAGCTTTCGCTCGCGGGCCGCCCCATAATAAACTTCCACTGTGGGCGAAAACAGAAAAGAAAAAGGGGGAAAAAAAATTACATTTATATATAAATACACACACCCCAACCAAACATGGATGAGATGAGATGGTGTGCTTACCGCCCGTGAGAAGTGTGTCCATTTGGGGCCTGGGCCACAAAAGGGTGCCCCCCAAGGAGTAGCTTTCCCTCACGGGCCGCCCCATAATAAACTTCCACTGTGGGCGAAAACAGAAAAGAAAAAGGGGAAAAAAAATTACATTTATATATAAATACACACACCCCGACCAAACACGGATGAGATGAGATGGTGTGCTTACCGCCCGTGAGAAGTGTGTCCATTCGGGGCCTGGGCCACAAAAGGGTTCCCCCTAAGGCGTAGCTTTCGCTCGCGGGCCGCCCCATAATAAACTTCCACTGTGGGCGAAAACAGAAAAGAAAAAGGGGGAAAAAAAAATTACATATAAATACACACACCCCAACCAAACATGGGTGAGATGAGATGGTGTGCTTACCGCCCGTGAGAAGTGTGTCCATTTGGGGCCTGGGCCACAAAAGGTTGCCCCCCAAGGAGTAGCTTTCCCTCACGGGCCGCCCCATAATAAACTTCCACTGTGGGCGAAAACAGAAAAGAAAAAGGGGAAAAAAAATTACATTTATATATAAATACACACACCCCGACCAAACACGGATGAGATGAGATGGTGTGCTTACCGCCCGTGAGAAGTGTGTCCATTCGGGGCCTGGGCCACAAAAGGGTGCCCCCCAAGGAGTAGCTTTCCCTTCGGGCCGCCCCATAATAAACTTCCACTGTGGGCGAAAACAGAAAAGAAATAAGGGGAAAAAAAAAATTACATTTATATATAAATACACACAGCCCGACCAAACACGGATGAGATGAGATGAGATGGTGTGCTTACCGCCCGTGAGAAGTGTGTCCATTCGGGGCCTGGGCCACAAAAGGGTGCCCCCCAAGGCGTAGCTTTCGCTCGCGGGCCGCCCCATAATAAACTTCCACTGAAAACAGAAAAGAAAAAGGGGAAAAAAAATAAACATTACATTTATATATAAATACACACACCCCGACCAAACACGGATGAGATGAGATGAGAGATGGTGTGCTTACCGCCCGTGAGAAGTGTGTCCATTCGGGGCCTTGGCCACAAAAGGGTGCCCCCCAAGGCGTAGCTTTCGCTCGCGGGCTGCCCCATAATAAACTTCCACTGTGGGCGAAAACAGAAAAGAAAAAGGGGAAAAAAAATTACATTTATATATATATACACACACCCCGACCAAACACGGATGAGATGAGATGGTGTGCTTACCGCCCGTGAGAAGTGTGTCCATTCGGGGCCTGGGCCACAAAAGGGTTCCCCCCAAGGCGTAGCTTTCGCTCGCGGGCCGCCCCATAATAAACTTCCACTGTGGGCGAAAACAGAAAAGAAAAAAGGGGAAAAAAAAAAATTACATTTATATATAAATACACACCCCGACCAAACACGGATGAGATGAGATGGTGTGCTTACCGCCCGTGAGAAGTGTGTCCATTTGGGGCCTGGGCCACAAAAGGGTGCCCCCCAAGGAGTAGCTTTCCCTCGCGGGCCGCCCCATAATAAACTTCCACTGTGGGCGAAAACAGAAAAGAAAAAGGGGAAAAAAAATTACATTTATATATAAATACACACACCCAGACCAAACACGGATGAGATGAGATGGTGTGCTTACCGCCCGTGAGAAGTGTGTCCATTCGGGGCCTGGGCCTCAAAAGGGTTCCCCTCAAGGCATAGCTTTCGCTCGCGGGCCGCCCCATAATAAACTTCCACTGTGGGCGAAAACAGAAAAGAAAAAGGGGGAAAAAAAATTACATTTATATATAAATACACACACCCCAACCAAACATGGATGAGATGAGATGGTGTGCTTACCGCCCGTGAGAAGTGTGTCCATTTGGGGCCTGGGCCACAAAAGGGTGCCCCCCAAGGAGTAGCTTTCCCTCACGGGCCGCCCCATAATAAACTTCCACTGTGGGCGAAAACAGAAAAGAAAAAGGGGAAAAAAAATTACATTTATATATAAATACACACACCCCGACCAAACATGGATGAGATGAGATGGTGTGCTTACCGCCCGTGAGAAGTGTGTCCATTCGGGGCCTGGGCCACAAAAGGGTTCCCCCTAAGGCGTAGCTTTCGCTCGCGGGCCGCCCCATAATAAACTTCCACTGTGGGCGAAAACAGAAAAGAAAAAGGGGGAAAAAAAAATTACATATAAATACACACACCCCAACCAAACATGGGTGAGATGAGATGGTGTGCTTACCGCCCGTGAGAAGTGTGTCCATTTGGGGCCTGGGCCACAAAAGGTTGCCCCCCAAGGAGTAGCTTTCCCTCACGGGCCGCCCCATAATAAACTTCCACTGTGGGCGAAAACAGAAAAGAAAAAGGGGAAAAAAAATTACATTTATATATAAATACACACACCCCGACCAAACACGGATGAGATGAGATGGTGTGCTTACCGCCCGTGAGAAGTGTGTCCATTCGGGGCCTGGGCCACAAAAGGGTGCCCCCCAAGGAGTAGCTTTCCCTTCGGGCCGCCCCATAATAAACTTCCACTGTGGGCGAAAACAGAAAAGAAATAAGGGGAAAAAAAAAATTACATTTATATATAAATACACACAGCCCGACCAAACACGGATGAGATGAGATGAGATGGTGTGCTTACCGCCCGTGAGAAGTGTGTCCATTCGGGGCCTGGGCCACAAAAGGGTTCCCCCCAAGGCGTAGCTTTCGCTCGCGGGCCGCCCCATAATAAACTTCCACTGTGGGCGAAAACAGAAAAGAAAAAAGGGGAAAAACAAAATTACATTTATATATAAATACACACACCCCGACCAAACACAGATGAGATGAGATGGTGTGCTTACCGCCCATGAGAACTGTGTCCATTTGGGGCCTGGGCCACAAAAGGGTGCCCCCCAAGGAGTAGCTTTCCCTCGCGGGCCGCCCCATAATAAACTTCCACTGTGGGCGAAAACAGAAAAGAAAAAGGGGAAAAAAAATTACATTTATATATAAATACACACACCCCGACCAAACACGGATGAGATGAGATGGTGTGCTTACCGCCCGTGAGAAGTGTGTCCATTCGGGGCCTGAGCCACAAAAGGGTTCCCCCCAAGGCGTAGCTTTCGCTCGCGGGCCGCCCCATAATAAACTTCCACTGTGGGCGAAAACAGAAAAGAAAAAGGGGGAAAAAAAATTACATTTATATATATAAATACACACACCCCGACCAAACACGGATGAGATGAGATGGTGTGCTTACCGCCCTTGAGAAGTGTGTCCATTCGGGGCCTGGGCCTCAAAAGGGTGCCCCCCAAGGCGTAGCTTTCGCTCGCGGGCCGCCCCATAATAAACTTCCACTGTGGGCGAAAACAGAAAAGAAAAAGGGGGAAAAAAAATTACATTTATATATAAATACACACACCCCGACCAAACACGGATGAGATGAGATGGTGTGCTTACCGCCCGTGAGAAGTGTGTCCATTCGGGGCCTGGGCCACAAAAGGGTGCCCCCCAAGGAGTAGCTTTCCCTTCGGGCCGCCCCATAATAAACTTCCACTGTGGGCGAAAACAGAAAAGAAAAAAAAGGGGAAAAAAAAATTACATTTATATATAAATACACACAGCCCGACCAAACACGGATGAGAGGAGATGAGATGAGAGATGGTGTGCTTACCGCCCGTGAGAAGTGTGTCCATTCGGGGCCTGGGCCACAAAAGGGTGCCCCCCAAGGCGTAGCTTTCGCTCGCGGGCCGCCCCATAATAAACTTCCACTGAAAACAGAAAAGAAAAAGGGGAAAAAAAATAAACATTACATTTATATATAAATACACACACCCCGACCAAACACGGATGAGAGGAGATGAGATGAGAGATGGTGTGCTTACCGCCCGTGAGAAGTGTGTCCATTCGGGGCCTTGGCCACAAAAGGGTGCCCCCCAAGGCGTAGCTTTCGCTCGCGGGCCGCCCCATAATAAACTTCCACTGTGGGCGAAAACAGAAAAGAAAAAGGGGGAAAAAAAATTACATTTATATATAAATACACACACCCCGACCAAACACGGATGAGATGAGATGGTGTGCTTACCGCCCGTGAGAAGTGTGTCCATTTGGGGCCTGGGCCACAAAAGGGTGCCCCCCAAGGAGTAGCTTTCCCTCACGGGCCGCCCCATAATAAACTTCCACTGTGGGCGAAAACAGAAAAGAAAAAGGGGAAAAAAAATTACATTTATATATAAATACACACACCCCGACCAAACACGGATGAGATGAGATGGTGTGCTTACCGCCCGTGAGAAGTGTGTCCATTCGGGGCCTGGGCCACAAAAGTGTTCCCCCCAAGGCGTAGCTTTCGCTCTCGGGCCGCCCCATAATAAACTTCCACTGTGGGCGAGAACAGAAAAGAAAAAAGGGGAAAAAAAAAAAATTACATTTATATATAAATACACACCCCGACCAAACACGGATGAGATGAGATGGTGTGCTTACCGCCCGTGAGAAGTGTGTCCATTTGGGGCCTGGGCCACAAAAGGGTGCCCCCCAAGGAGTAGCTTTCCCTCACGGGCCGCCCCATAATAAACTTCCACTGTGGGCGAAAACAGAAAAGAAAAAGGGGAAAAAAAATTACATTTATATATAAATACACACACCCCGACCAAACACGGATGAGATGAGATGGTGTGCTTACCGCCCGTGAGAAGTGTGTCCATTCGGGGCCTGGGCCACAAAAGGGTTCCCCCTAAGGCGTAGCTTTCGCTCGCGGGCCGCCCCATAATAAACTTCCACTGTGGGCGAAAACAGAAAAGAAAAAGGGGGAAAAAAAATTACATATAAATACACACACCCCAACCAAACATGGGTGAGATGAGATGGTGTGCTTACCGCCCGTGAGAAGTGTGTCCATTCGGGGCCTGGGCCACAAAAGGGTGCCCCCCAAGGAGTAGCTTTCCCTTCGGGCCGCCCCATAATAAACTTCCACTGTGGGCGAAAACAGAAAAGAAAAAGGGGGAAAAAAAATTACATTTATATATATATATAAATACACACAGCCCGACCAAACACGGATGAGATGAGATGAGATGGTGTGCTTACCGCCCGTGAGAAGTGTGTCCATTCGGGGCCTGGGCCACAAAAGGGTGCCCCCCAAGGCGTAGCTTTCGCTCGCGGGCCGCCCCATAATAAACTTCCACTGAAAACAGAAAAGAAAAAGGGGAAAAAAAATAAACATTACATTTATATATAAATACACACACCCCGACCAAACACGGATGAGAGGAGATGAGATGAGAGATGGTGTGCTTACCGCCCGTGAGAAGTGTGTCCATTCGGGGCCTTGACCACAAAAGGGTGCCCCCCAAGGCGTAGCTTTCGCTCGCGGGCCGCCCCATAATAAACTTCCACTGTGGGCGAAAACAGAAAAGAAAAAGGGGGAAAAAAAATTACATTTATATATAAATACACACACCCCGACCAAACACGGATGAGATGAGATGGTGTGCTTACCGCCCGTGAGAAGTGTGTCCATTTGGGGCCTGGGCCACAAAAGGGTGCCCCCCAAGGAGTAGCTTTCCCTCACGGGCCGCCCCATAATAAACTTCCACTGTGGGCGAAAACAGAAAAGAAAAGGGGGAAAAAAAATTACATTTATATATAAATACACACACCCCGACCAAACACGGATGAGATGAGATGGTGTGCTTACCGCCCGTGAGAAGTGTGTCCATTCGGGGCCTGGGCCACAAAAGTGTTCCCCCCAAGGCGTAGCTTTCGCTCTCGGGCCGCCACATAATAAACTTCCACTGTGGGCGAAAACAGAAAAGAAAAAAGGGGAAAAAAAAAAATTACATTTATATATAAATACACACCCCGACCAAACACGGATGAGATGAGATGGTGTGCTTACCGCCCGTGAGAAGTGTGTCCATTTGGGGCCTGGGCCACAAAAGGGTGCCCCCCAAGGAGTAGCTTTCCCTCACGGGCCGCCCCATAATAAACTTCCACTGTGGGCGAAAACAGAAAAGAAAAAGGGGAAAAAAAATTACATTTATATATAAATACACACACCCCGACCAAACACGGATGAGATGAGATGGTGTGCTTACCGCCCGTGAGAAGTGATTCCATTCGGGGCCTGGGCCACAAAAGGGTGCCCCCCAAGGAGTAGCTTTCCCTTCGGGCCGCCCCATAATAAACTTCCACTGTGGGCGAAAACAGAAAAGAAAAAAGGGGAAAAAAAAAAATTACATTTATATATAAATACACACAGCCCGACCAAACACGGATGAGATGAGATGAGATGGTGTGCTTACCGCCCGTGAGAAGTGTGTCCATTCGGGGCCTGGGCCACAAAAGGGTGCCCCCCAAGGCGTAGCTTTCGCTCGCGGGCCGCCCCATAATAAACTTCCACTGAAAACAGAAAAGAAAAAGGGGAAAAAAAAATAAACATTACATTTATATATAAATACACACACCCCGACCAAACACGGATGAGATGAGATAAGATGGTGTGCTTACCGCCCGTGAGAAGTGTGTCCATTCGGGGCTTTGGCCACAAAAGGGTGCCCCCCAAGGCGTAGCTTTCGCTCGCGGGCCGCCCCATAATAAACTTCCACTGAAAACAGAAAAGAAAAAGGGGAAAAAAAATAAACATTACATTTATATATAAATACACACACCCCGACCAAACACGGATGAGAGGAGATGAGATGAGAGATGGTGTGCTTACCGCCCGTGAGAAGTGTGTCCATTTGGGGCCTGGGCCACAAAAGGGTGCCCCCCAAGGAGTAGCTTTCCCTCACGGGCCGCCCCATAATAAACTTCCACTGTGGGCGAAAACAGAAAAGAAAAAGGGGAAAAAAAATTACATTTATATAAAATACACACACCCCGACCAAACACGGATGAGATGAGATGGTGTGCTTACCGCCCGTGAGAAGTGTGTCCATTCGGGGCCTGGGCCACAAAAGGGTTCCCCCCAAGGCGTAGCTTTCGCTCGCGGGCCGCCCCATAATAAACTTCCACTGTGGGCGAAAACAGAAAAGAAAAAAGGGGAAAAACAAAATTACATTTATATATAAATACACACACCCCGACCAAACACGGATGAGATGAGATGGTGTGCTTACCGCCCATGAGAACTGTGTCCATTTGGGGCCTGGGCCACAAAAGGGTGCCCCCCAAGGAGTAGCTTTCCCTCGCGGGCCGCCCCATAATAAACTTCCACTGTGGGCGAAAACAGAAAAGAAAAAGGGGAAAAAAAATTACATTTATATATAAATACACACACCCCGACCAAACACGGATGAGATGAGATGGTGTGCTTACCGCCCGTGAGAAGTGTGTCCATTCGGGGCCTGAGCCACAAAAGGGTTCCCCCCAAGGCGTAGCTTTCGCTCGCGGGCCGCCCCATAATAAACTTCCACTGTGGGCGAAAACAGAAAAGAAAAAGGGGGAAAAAAAATTACATTTATATATATAAATACACACACCCCGACCAAACACGGATGAGATGAGATGGTGTGCTTACCGCCCGTGAGAAGTGTGTCCATTCGGGGGCTGGGCCTCAAAAGGGTGCCCCCCAAGGCGTAGCTTTCGCTCGCGGGCCGCCCCATAATAAACTTCCACTGTGGGCGAAAACAGAAAAGAAAAAGGGGGAAAAAAAATTACATTTATATATAAATACACACACCCCGACCAAACACGGATGAGATGAGATGGTGTGCTTACCGCCCGTGAGAAGTGTGTCCATTCGGGGCCTGGGCCACAAAAGGGTGCCCCCCAAGGAGTAGCTTTCCCTTCGGGCCGCCCCATAATAAACTTCCACTGTGGGCGAAAACAGAAAAGAAAAAAAAGGGGAAAAAAAATTACATTTATATATAAATACACACACCCCGACCAAACACGGATGAGATGAGATGGTGTGCTTACCGCCCGTGAGAAGTGTGTCCATTCGGGGCCTGGGCCACAAAAGGGTGCCCCCCAAGGAGTAGCTTTCCCTTCGGGCCGCCCCATAATAAACTTCCACTGTGGGCGAAAACAGAAAAGAAAAAAAAGGGGAAAAAAAAATTACATTTATATATAAATACACACAGCCCGACCAAACACGGATGAGAGGAGATGAGATGAGAGATGGTGTGCTTACCGCCCGTGAGAAGTGTGTCCATTCGGGGCCTGGGCCACAAAAGGGTGCCCCCCAAGGCGTAGCTTTCGCTCGCGGGCCGCCCCATAATAAACTTCCACTGAAAACAGAAAAGAAAAAGGGGAAAAAAAATAAACATTACATTTATATATAAATACACACACCCCGACCAAACACGGATGAGAGGAGATGAGATGAGAGATGGTGTGCTTACCGCCCGTGAGAAGTGTGTCCATTCGGGGCCTTGGCCACAAAAGGGTGCCCCCCAAGGCGTAGCTTTCGCTCGCGGGCCGCCCCATAATAAACTTCCACTGTGGGCGAAAACAGAAAAGAAAAAGGGGGAAAAAAAATTACATTTATATATAAATACACACACCCCGACCAAACACGGATGAGATGAGATGGTGTGCTTACCGCCCGTGAGAAGTGTGTCCATTTGGGGCCTGGGCCAC
Organism: Pelophylax lessonae; assembly: GCF_965119305.1. NCBI lineage: Eukaryota > Metazoa > Chordata > Amphibia > Anura > Ranidae > Pelophylax > Pelophylax lessonae. The sequence continues at coordinate 115,026 of NW_028120033.1, read as the reverse complement.
AAAAGGGTGCCCCCCAAGGAGTAGCTTTCCCTCACGGGCCGCCCCATAATAAACTTCCACTGTTGGCGAAAACAGAAAAGAAAAAGGGGAAAAAAAATTACATTTATATATAAATACACCCACCCCCCGACCAAACACGGATGAGATGAGATGGTGTGCTTACCGCCCGTGAGAAGTGTGTCCATTCGGGGCCTGGGCCACAAAAGTGTTCCCCCCAAGGCGTAGCTTTCGCTCTCGGGCCGCCCCATAATAAACTTCCACTGTGGGCGAGAACAGAAAAGAAAAAAGGGGAAAAAAAAAATTACATTTATATATAAATACACACCCCGACCAAACAATCATGAGATGAGATGGTGTGCTTACCGCCCGTGAGAAGTGTGTCCATTTGGGGCCTGGGCCACAAAAGGGTGCCCCCCAAGGAGTAGCTTTCCCTCGCGGGCCGCCCCATAATAAACTTCCACTGTGGGCGAAAACAGAAAAGAAAAAGGGGAAAAAAAATTACATTTATATATAAATACACACACCCCGACCAAACACGGATGAGATGAGATGGTGTGCTTACCGCCCGTGAGAAGTGTGTCCATTCGGGGCCTGGGCCACAAAAGGGTTCCCCCTAAGGCGTAGCTTTCGCTCGCGGGCCGCCCCATAATAAACTTCCACTGTGGGCGAAAACAGAAAAGAAAAAGGGGGGAAAAAAAATTACATATAAATACACACACCCCAACCAAACATGGGTGAGATGAGATGGTGTGCTTACCGCCCGTGAGAAGTGTGTCCATTTGGGGCCTGGGCCACAAAAGGGTGCCCCCCAAGGAGTAGCTTTCCCTCACGGGCCGCCCCATAATAAACTTCCACTGTGGGCGAAAACAGAAAAGAAAAAGGGGGAAAAAAAAATTACATATAAATACACACACCCCAACCAAACATGGGTGAGATGAGATGGTGTGCTTACCGCCCGTGAGAAGTGTGTCCATTTGGGGCCTGGGCCACAAAAGGTTGCCCCCCAAGGAGTAGCTTTCCCTCACGGGCCGCCCCATAATAAACTTCCACTGTGGGCGAAAACAGAAAAGAAAAAGGGGAAAAAATATTACATTTATATATAAATACACACACCCCGACCAAACACAGATGAGATGAGATGGTGTGCTTACCGCCCGTGAGAAGTGTGTCCATTCGGGGCCTGGGCCACAAAAGGGTGCCCCCCAAGGAGTAGCTTTCCCTTCGGGCCGCCCCATAATAAACTTCCACTGTGGGCGAAAACAGAAAAGAAAAAGGGGGAAAAAAAAATTACATTTATATATATATATATATATATACACACACACCCCGACCAAACACGGATGAGAGGAGATGAGATGAGAGATGGTGTGCTTACCGCCCGTGAGAAGTGTGTCCATTCGGGGCCTGGGCCACAAAAGGGTTCCCCTCAAGGCGTAGCTTTCGCTCGCGGGCCGCCCCATAATACACTTCCACTGTGGGCGAAAACAGAAAAGAAAAAGGGGGAAAAAAAATTACATTTATATATAAATACACACACCCCAACCAAACATGGATGAGATGAGATGGTGTGCTTACCGCCCGTGAGAAGTGTGTCCATTTGGGGCCTGGGCCACAAAAAGGTGCCCCCCAAGGAGTAGCTTTCCCTCACGGGCCGCCCCATAATAAACTTCCACTGTGGGCGAAAACAGAAAAGAAAAAGGGGAAAAAAAATTACATTTATATATAAATACACACACCCCGACCAAACACGGATGAGATGAGATGGTGTGCTTACCGTCCGTGAGAAGTGTGTCCATTCGGGGCCTGGGCCACAAAAGGGTGCCCCCCAAGGAGTAGCTTTCCCTTCGGGCCGCCCCATAATAAACTTCCACTGTGGGCGAAAACAGAAAAGAAAAAAGGGGAAAAAAAATTACATTTATATATAAATACACACAGCCCGACCAAACAAGGATGAGATGAGATGAGATGGTGTGCTTACCGCCCGTGAGAAGTGTGTCCATTTGGGGCCTGGGCCACAAAAGGGTGCCCCCCCAAGGCGTAGCTTTCGCTCGCGGGCCGCCCCATAATAAACTTCCACTGAAAACAGAAAAGAAAAAGGGGAAAAAAAATAAACATTACATTTATATATAAATACACACACCCCGACCAAACACGGATGAGATGAGATGAGATAAGATGGTGTGCTTACCGCCCGTGAGAAGTGTGTCCATTCGGGGCCTGGGCCACAAAAGGGTGCCCCCCAAGGAGTAGCTTTCCCTCACGGGCCACCCCATAATAAACTTCCACTGTGGGCGAAAACAGAAAAGAAAAAGGGGAAAAAAAAAATTACATTTATATATAAATACACACACCCCGACCAAACACGGATGAGATGAGATGGTGTGCTTACCGCCCGTGAGAAGTGTGTCCATTCGGGGCCTGGGCCACAAAAGTGTTCCCCCCAAGGCGTAGCTTTCGCTCTCGGGCCGCCCCATAATAAACTTCCACTGTGGGCGAAAACAGAAAAAAAAAAAGGGGAAAAAAAATTACATTAATATATAAATACACAAACCCCGACCAAGCAAGGATGAGATCGGATGAGATGAGATGGTGTGCTTACCGCCCGTGAGAAGTGTGTCCATTTGGGGCCTGGGCCACAAAAGGGTGCCCCCCAAGGAGTAGCTTTCCCTCGCGGGCCGCCCCATAATAAACTTCCACTGTGGGCGAAAACAGAAAAGAAAAAGGGGAAAAAAAATTACATTTATATATAAATACACACACCCCGACCAAACACGGATGAGATGAGATGGTGTGCTTACCGCCCGTGAGAAGTGTGTCCATTCGGGGCCTGGGCCACAAAAGGGTTCCCCTCAAGGCGTAGCTTTCGCTCGCGGGCCGCCCCATAATAAACTTCCACTGTGGGCGAAAACAGAAAAGAAAAAGGGGGAAAAAAATTACATTTATATATAAATACACACACCCCGACCAAACAAGGATGAGATGAGATGAGATGAGATGAGATGAGATGGTGTGCTTACCGCCCGTGAGAAGTGTGTCCATTCGGGGCCTGGGCCACAAAAGGGTTCCCCTCAAGGCGTAGCTTTCCCTCGCGGGCCGCACCATAATAAACTTCCACTGTGGGCGAAAACAGAAAAGAAAAAGGGGGAAAAAAAATTACATTTATATATAAATACACACAGCCCGACCAAACACGGATGAGATGAGATGGTGTGCTTACCGCCCGTGAGAAGTGTGTCCATTCGGGGCCTGGGCCACAAAATGGTGCCCCCCAAGGAGTAGCTTTCCCTCACAGGCCGCCCCATAATAAACTTCCACTGTGAGCGAAAACAGAAAAAAAAAAGGGGGAAAAAAAAATTACATTTATATATAAATACACACACCCCGACCAAACACGGATGAGATGAGATGGTGTCCTTACCGCCCGTGAGAAGTGTGTCCATTTGGGGCCTGGGCCACAAAAGGGTGCCCCCCAAGGAGTAGCTTTCCCTCGCGGGCCGCCCCATAATAAACTTCCACTGTGGGCGAATACAGAAAAGAAAAAGGGGGAAAAAAAATTACATTTATATATAAATACACACACCCCGACCAAACAAGGATGAGATGAGATGGTGTGCTTACCGCCCGTGAGAAGTGTGTCCATTCGGGGCCTGGGCCTCAAAAGGGTGCCCCCCAATCGTAGCTTTCGCTCGCGGGCCGCCCCATAATAAACTTCCACTGTGGGCGAAAACAGAAAAGAAAAAGGGGGAAAAAAAATTACATTTATATATAAATACACACACCCCGACCAAACACGGATGAGATGAGATGGTGGGCTTACCGCCCGTGAGAAGTGTGTCCATTCGGGGCCTGGGCCTCAAAAGGGTGCCCCCCAAGGCGTAGCTTTCGCTCGCGGGCCGCCCCATAATAAACTTCCACTGTGGGCGAAAACAGAAAAGAAAAAGGGGGAAAGAAAATTACATTTATATATAAATAGACACAGCCCGACCAAACACGGATGAGATGAGATGAGATGGTGTGCTTACCGCCCGTGAGAAGTGTGTCCATTCGGGGCCTGGGCCACAAAAGGGTGCCCCCCAAGGAGTAGCTTTCCCTTCGGGCCGCCCCATAATAAACTTCCACTGTGGGCGAAAACAGAAAAGAAAAAAGGGGAAAAAAAAATTACATTTATATATAAATACACACACCCCGACCAAACACGGATGAGATGAGATGAGATGGTGTGCTTACCGCCCGTGAGAAGTGTGTCCATTCGGGGCCTGGGCCACAAAAGGGTGCCCCCCAAGGCGTAGCTTTCGCTCGCGGGCCGCCCCATAATAAACTTCCACTGTGGGCGAAAACAGAAAAGAAAAAGGGGGAAAAAAAATTACATTTATATATAAATACACACACCCCGACCAAACACGGATGAGATGAGATGGTGTGCTTACCGCCCGTGAGAAGTGTGTCCATTCGGGGCCTTGGCCACAAAAGGGTGCCCCCAAGGAGTAGCTTTCCCTCACGGGCCGCCCCATAATAAACTTCCACTGTGGGCGAAAACAGAAAAGAAAAAAGGGGAAAAAAAATTACATTTATATATAAATACACACACCCCGACCAAACACGGATGAGATGAGATGGTGTGCTTACCGCCCGTGAGAAGTGTGTCCATTTGGGGCCTGGGCCACAAAAGGGTGCCCCCCAAGGAGTAGCTTTCCCTCGCGGGCCGCCCCATAATAAACTTCCCCTGTGGGCGAAAACAGAAAAGAAAAAGGGGGAAAAAAAAATTACATTTATATATAAATACACACACCCCAACCAAACACGGATGAGATGAGATGAGATGGTGTGCTTACCGCCCTTGAGAAGTGTGTCCATTCATGGCCTGGGCCATAAAAGGGTGCCCCCCAAGGCGTAGCTTTCGCTCGCGGGCCGCCCCATAATAAACTTCCACTGTGGGCGAAAACAGAAAAGAAAAAGGGGAAAAAAAAAAATTACATTTATATATAAATACACACACCCCGACCAAACACGGATGAGATGAGATGGTGTGCTTACCGCCCGTGAGAAGTGTGTCCATTCGGGGCCTGGGCCACAAAAGGGTGCCCCCCAAGGAGTAGCTTTCCCTCACGGGCCACCCCATAATAAACTTCCACTGTGGGCGAAAACAGAAAAGAAAAAGGGGAAAAAAAAAATTACATTTATATATAAATACACACACCCCGACCAAACACGGATGAGATGAGATGGTGTGCTTAACGCCCGTGAGAAGTGTGTCCATTCGGGGCCTGGGCCACAAAAGTGTTCCCCCCAAGGCGTAGCTTTCGCTCTCGGGCCGCCCCATAATAAACTTCCACTGTGGGCGAAAACAGAAAAAAAAAAAGGGGAAAAAAATTACATTAATATATAAATACACACAGCCCGACCAAACAAGGATGAGATGAGATGAGATGGTGTGCTTACCGCCCGTGAGAAGTGTGTCCATTCGGGGCCTGGGCCACAAAAGGGTGCCCCCCAAGGCGTAGATTTCGCTTGCGGGCCGCCCCATAATAAACTTCCACTGTGGGCGAAAACAGAAAAGAAAAAAGGGGAAAAAAAAAAATTACATTTATATATAAATACACACACCCCGACCAAACACGGATGAGATGAGATGGTGTGATTACCGCCCGTGAGAAGTGTGTCCATTCGGGGCCTGGGCCACAAAAGGGTTCCCCTCAAGGCGTAGCTTTCGCTCGCGGGCCGCCCCATAATAAACTTCCACTGTGGGCGAAAACAGAAAAGAAAAAGGGGGAAAAAAAATTACATTTATATATAAATACACACACCCCGACCAAACAAGGATGAGATGAGATGAGATGAGATGGTGTGCTTACCGCCCGTGAGAAGTGTGTCCATTCGGGGCCTGGGCCTCAAAAGGGTGCCCCCCAAGGCGTAGCTTTCGCTCGCGGGCCGCCCCATAATAAACTTCCACTGTGGGCGAAAACAGAAAAGAAAAAGGGGGAAAAAAAATTACATTTATATATAAATACACACACCCCGACCAAACACGGATGAGATGAGATGGTGTGCTTACCGCCCGTGAGAAGTGTGTCCATTCGGGGCCTGGGCCACAAAAGGGTGCCCCCCAAGGAGTAGCTTTCCCTCGCGGGCCGCACCATAATAAACTTCCACTGTGGGCGAAAACAGAAAAGAAAAAAGGGGAAAAAAAATTACATTTATATATAAATACACACAGCCCGACCAAACACGGATGAGATGAGATGAGATGGTGTGCTTACAGCCCGTGAGAAGTGTGTCCATTCGGGGCCTGGGCCACAAAAGGGTGCCCCCCAAGGCGTAGATTTTGCTCGCGGCCCACCCCATAATAAACTTCCACTGTGGGTGAAAACAGAAAAGAAAAAGGGGGGAAAAAAATTACATTTATATATAAATACACACACCCCGACCAAACACGGATGAGAGGAGATGAGATGAGAGATGGTGTGCTTACCGCCCGTGAGAAGTGTGTCCATTCGGGGCCTTGGCCACAAAAGGGTGCCCCCCAAGGCGTAGCTTTCGCTCGCGGGCCGCCCCATAATAAACTTCCACTGTGGGCGAAAACAGAAAAGAAAAAGGGGGAAAAAAAATTACATTTATATATTAATACACACACCCCGACCAAACACGGATGAGATGAGATGGTGTGCTTACCGCCCGTGAGAAGTGTGTCCATTCGGGGCCTGGACAACAAAAGGGTGCCCCCCAAGGAGTAGCTTTCCCTCGCTGGCCGCCCCATAATAAACTTCCACTGTGGGCGAAAACAGAAAAGAAAAAGGGGAAAAAAAATTACATTTATATATAAATACACACACCCCGACCAAACATGGATGAGATGAGATGAGATGGTGTGCTTAACGCCCGTGAGAAGTGTGTCCAAGCGGGACCTGGGCCACAAAAGGGTGCCCCCCGAGGCGTAGCTTTCGCTCGCGGGCCGCCCCATAATAAACTTCCACTGTGGGCGAAAACAGAAAAGAAAAAAATGGGAAAAAAAAATTACATTTATATATAAATACACACACCCCGACCAAACACGGATGAGATGAGATGGTGTGCTTACTGCCCGTGAGAAGTGTGTCCATTCGGGGCCTGGGCCACAAAAGGGTGCCCCCCAAGGCGTAGCTTTCGCTCGCGGGCCGCCCCATAATAAACTTCCACTGTGGGCAAAAACAGAAAAGAAAAAGGGGGGAAAAAAAATTACATTTATATATAAATACACACACCCCGACCAAACACGGATGAGATGAGATGGTGTGCTTACCGCCCATGAGAATTGTGTCCATTCGGGGCCTGGGCCACAAAAGGGTGCCCCCAAAGGAGTAGCTTTCCCTCTCTGGCCGCCCCATAATAAACTTCCACTGTGGGCGAAAACAGAAAAGAAAAAGGGGGAAAAAAAAAAATTACATTTATATATAAATACACACACCCCGACCAAACACGGATGAGATGAGATGAGAGCTGGTGTGCTTACCGCCCGTGAGAAGTGTGTCCATTCGGGGCCTGGGCCAAAAAAGGGTGCACCTCAAGGCGTAGCTTTCGCTCGCGGGCCGCACCATAATAAACTTCCACTGTGGGCGAAAACAGAAAAGAAAAAGGGGGAAAAAAAATTACATTTATATATAAAAACACACACCCCGACCAAACAAGGATGAGATGAGATGAGATGGTGTGCTTACCGCCCGTGAGAAGTGTGTCCATTCGGGGCCTGGGCCACAAAAGGGTGCCCCCCAAGGAGTAGCTTTCCCTCGCGGGCCGCACCATAATAAACTTCCACTGTGGGCGAAAACAGAAAAGAAAAAAGGGGAAAAAAAATTACATTTATATATAAATACACACAGCCCGACCAAACACGGATGAGATGAGATGAGATGGTGTGCTTACAGCCCGTGAGAAGTGTGTCCATTCGGGGCCTGGGCCACAAAAGGGTGCCCCCCAAGGCGTAGATTTTGCTCGCGGCCCACCCCATAATAAACTTCCACTGTGGGTGAAAACAGAAAAGAAAAAGGGGGGAAAAAAATTACATTTATATATAAATACACACACCACGACCAAACACGGATGAGAGGAGATGAGATGAGAGATGGTGTGCTTACCGCCCGTGAGAAGTGTGTCCATTCGGGGCCTTGGCCACAAAAGGGTGCCCCCCAAGGCGTAGCTTTCGCTCGCGGGCCGCCCCATAATAAACTTCCACTGTGGGCGAAAACAGAAAAGAAAAAGGGGGAAAAAAAATTACATTTATATATTAATACACACACCCCGACCAAACACGGATGAGATGAGATGGTGTGCTTACCGCCCGTGAGAAGTGTGTCCATTCGGGGCCTGGACAACAAAAGGGTGCCCCCCAAGGAGTAGCTTTCCCTCGCTGGCCGCCCCATAATAAACTTCCACTGTGGGCGAAAACAGAAAAGAAAAAGGGGAAAAAAAATTACATTTATATATAAATACACACACCCCGACCAAACATGGATGAGATGAGATGAGATGGTGTGCTTAACGCCCGTGAGAAGTGTGTCCAAGCGGGACCTGGGCCACAAAAGGGTGCCCCCCGAGGCGTAGCTTTCGCTCGCGGGCCGCCCCATAATAAACTTCCACTGTGGGCGAAAACAGAAAAGAAAAAAATGGGAAAAAAAAATTACATTTATATATAAATACACACACCCCGACCAAACACGGATGAGATGAGATGGTGTGCTTACTGCCCGTGAGAAGTGTGTCCATTCGGGGCCTGGGCCACAAAAGGGTGCCCCCCAAGGCGTAGCTTTCGCTCGCGGGCCGCCCCATAATAAACTTCCACTGTGGGCAAAAACAGAAAAGAAAAAGGGGGGAAAAAAAATTACATTTATATATAAATACACACACCCCGACCAAACACGGATGAGATGAGATGGTGTGCTTACCGCCCATGAGAATTGTGTCCATTCGGGGCCTGGGCCACAAAAGGGTGCCCCCAAAGGAGTAGCTTTCCCTCTCTGGCCGCCCCATAATAAACTTCCACTGTGGGCGAAAACAGAAAAGAAAAAGGGGGAAAAAAAAAAATTACATTTATATATAAATACACACACCCCGACCAAACACGGATGAGATGAGATGAGAGCTGGTGTGCTTACCGCCCGTGAGAAGTGTGTCCATTCGGGGCCTGGGCCAAAAAAGGGTGCACCTCAAGGCGTAGCTTTCGCTCGCGGGCCGCACCATAATAAACTTCCACTGTGGGCGAAAACAGAAAAGAAAAAGGGGGAAAAAAAATTACATTTATATATAAAAACACACACCCCGACCAAACAAGGATGAGATGAGATGAGATGGTGTGCTTACCGCCCGTGAGAAGTGTGTCCATTCGGGGCCTGGGCCACAAAAGGGTGCCCCCCAAGGAGTAGCTTTCCCTCGCGGGCCGCACCATAATAAACTTCCACTGTGGGCGAAAACAGAAAAGAAAAAAGGGGAAAAAAAATTACATTTATATATAAATACACACAGCCCGACCAAACACGGATGAGATGAGATGAGATGGTGTGCTTACAGCCCGTGAGAAGTGTGTCCATTCGGGGCCTGGGCCACAAAAGGGTGCCCCCCAAGGCGTAGATTTTGCTCGCGGCCCACCCCATAATAAACTTCCACTGTGGGTGAAAACAGAAAAGAAAAAGGGGGGAAAAAATTACATTTATATATAAATACACACACCCCGACCAAACACGGATGAGAGGAGATGAGATGAGAGATGGTGTGCTTACCGCCCGTGAGAAGTGTGTCCATTCGGGGCCTTGGCCACAAAAGGGTGCCCCCCAAGGCGTAGCTTTCGCTCGCGGGCCGCCCCATAATAAACTTCCACTGTGGGCGAAAACAGAAAAGAAAAAGGGGGAAAAAAAATTACATTTATATATTAATACACACACCCCGACCAAACACGGATGAGATGAGATGGTGTGCTTACCGCCCGTGAGAAGTGTGTCCATTCGGGGCCTGGACAACAAAAGGGTGCCCCCCAAGGAGTAGCTTTCCCTCGCTGGCCGCCCCATAATAAACTTCCACTGTGGGCGAAAACAGAAAAGAAAAAGGGGAAAAAAAATTACATTTATATATAAATACACACACCCCGACCAAACATGGATGAGATGAGATGAGATGGTGTGCTTAACGCCTGTGAGAAGTGTGTCCAAGCGGGACCTGGGCCACAAAAGGGTGCCCCCCGAGGCGTAGCTTTCGCTCGCGGGCCGCCCCATAATAAACTTCCACTGTGGGCGAAAACAGAAAAGAAAAAAATGGGAAAAAAAAATTACATTTATATATAAATACACACACCCCGACCAAACACGGATGAGATGAGATGGTGTGCTTACTGCCCGTGAGAAGTGTGTCCATTCGGGGCCTGGGCCACAAAAGGGTGCCCCCCAAGGCGTAGCTTTCGCTCGCGGGCCGCCCCATAATAAACTTCCACTGTGGGCAAAAACAGAAAAGAAAAAGGGGGGAAAAAAAATTACATTTATATATAAATACACACACCCCGACCAAACACGGATGAGATGAGATGGTGTGCTTACCGCCCATGAGAATTGTGTCCATTCGGGGCCTGGGCCACAAAAGGGTGCCCCCCAAGGAGTAGCTTTCCCTCTCTGGCCGCCCCATAATAAACTTCCACTGTGGGCGAAAACAGAAAAGAAAAAGGGGGAAAAAAAAAAATTACATTTATATATAAATACACACACAACGACCAAACACGGATGAGATGAGATGAGAGCTGGTGTGCTTACCGCCCGTGAGAAGTGTGTCCATTCGGGGCCTGGGCCAAAAAAGGGTGCACCCCAAGGCGTAGCTTTCGCTCGCGGGCCGCACCATAATAAACTTCCACTGTGGGCGAAAACAGAAAAGAAAAAGGGGGAAAAAAAATTACATTTATATATAAATACACACACCCCGACCAAACAAGGATGAGATGAGATGAGATGGTGTGCTTACCGCCCGTGAGAAGTGTGTCCATTCGGGGCCTGGGCCACAAAAGGGTGCCCCCCAAGGAGTAGCTTTCCCTCGCGGGCCGCACCATAATAAACTTACACTGTGGGCGAAAACAGAAAAGAAAAAAGGGGAAAAAAAATTACATTTATATATAAATACACACAGCCCGACCAAACACGGATGAGATGAGATGAGATGGTGTGCTTACAGCCCGTGAGAAGTGTGTCCATTCGGGGCCTGGGCCACAAAAGGGTGCCCCCCAAGGCGTAGATTTTGCTCGCGGCCCACCCCATAATAAACTTCCACTGTGGGTGAAAACAGAAAAGAAAAAGGGGGGAAAAAATTACATTTATATATAAATACACACACCCCGACCAAACACGGATGAGAGGAGATGAGATGAGAGATGGTGTGCTTACCGCCCGTGAGAAGTGTGTCCATTCGGGGCCTTGGCCACAAAAGGGTGCCCCCCAAGGCGTAGCTTTCGCTCGCGGGCCGCCCCATAATAAACTTCCACTGTGGGCGAAAACAGAAAAGAAAAAGGGGGAAAAAAAATTACATTTATATATTAATACACACACCCCGACCAAACACGGATGAGATGAGATGGTGTGCTTACCGCCCGTGAGAAGTGTGTCCATTCGGGGCCTGGACAACAAAAGGGTGCCCCCCAAGGAGTAGCTTTCCCTCGCTGGCCGCCCCATAATAAACTTCCACTGTGGGCGAAAACAGAAAAGAAAAAGGGGAAAAAAAATTACATTTATATATAAATACACACACCCCGACCAAACATGGATGAGATGAGATGAGATGGTGTGCTTAACGCCTGTGAGAAGTGTGTCCAAGCGGGACCTGGGCCACAAAAGGGTGCCCCCCGAGGCGTAGCTTTCGCTCGCGGGCCGCCCCATAATAAACTTCCACTGTGGGCGAAAACAGAAAAGAAAAAAATGGGAAAAAAAAATTACATTTATATATAAATACACACACCCCGACCAAACACGGATGAGATGAGATGGTGTGCTTACTGCCCGTGAGAAGTGTGTCCATTCGGGGCCTGGGCCACAAAAGGGTGCCCCCCAAGGCGTAGCTTTCGCTCGCGGGCCGCCCCATAATAAACTTCCACTGTGGGCAAAAACAGAAAAGAAAAAGGGGGGAAAAAAAATTACATTTATATATAAATACACACACCCCGACCAAACACGGATGAGATGAGATGGTGTGCTTACCGCCCATGAGAATTGTGTCCATTCGGGGCCTGGGCCACAAAAGGGTGCCCCCCAAGGAGTAGCTTTCCCTCTCTGGCCGCCCCATAATAAACTTCCACTGTGGGCGAAAACAGAAAAGAAAAAGGGGGAAAAAAAAAAATTACATTTATATATAAATACACACACCCCGACCAAACACGGATGAGATGAGATGAGAGCTGGTGTGCTTACCGCCCGTGAGAAGTGTGTCCATTCGGGGCCTGGGCCAAAAAAGGGTGCACCCCAAGGCGTAGCTTTCGCTCGCGGGCCGCACCATAATAAACTTCCACTGTGGGCGAAAACAGAAAAGAAAAAGGGGGAAAAAAAATTACATTTATATATAAATACACACACCCCGACCAAACAAGGATGAGATGAGATGAGATGGTGTGCTTACCGCCCGTGAGAAGTGTGTCCATTCGGGGCCTGGGCCACAAAAGGGTGCCCCCCAAGGAGTAGCTTTCCCTCGCGGGCCGCACCATAATAAACTTCCACTGTGGGCGAAAACAGAAAAGAAAAAAGGGGAAAAAAAATTACATTTATATATAAATACACACAGCCCGACCAAACACGGATGAGATGAGATGAGATGGTGTGCTTACAGCCCGTGAGAAGTGTGTCCATTCGGGGCCTGGGCCACAAAAGGGTGCCCCCCAAGGCGTAGATTTTGCTCGCGGCCCACCCCATAATAAACTTCCACTGTGGGTGAAAACAGAAAAGAAAAAGGGGGGAAAAAAATTACATTTATATATAAATACACACACCCCGACCAAACACGGATGAGATGAGATGGTGTGCTTACCGCCCGTGAGAAGTGTGTCCATTCGGGGCCTGGGCCACAAAAGGGTGCCCCCCAAGGCGTAGATTTCGCTCGCGGGCCGCCCCATAATAAACTTCCACTGTGGGCGAAAACAGAAAAGAAAAAGGGGAAAAAAAAAAAATATTACATTTATATATAAATACACACACCCCCGACCAAACACGGATGAGATGAGATGAGATGAGATGGTGTGCTTAACGCCCGTGAGAATTGTGTCCATTCGGGACCTGGGCCACAAAAGGGTGCCCCCCGAGGCGTAGCTTTCGCTCGCGGGCCGCCCCATAATAAACTTCCACTGTGGGTGAAAACAGAAAAGAAAAAGGGGGAAAAAAATTACATTTATATATAAATACACACACCCCGACCAAACACGGATGAGGTGAGATGAGATGGTGTGCTTACCGCCCGTGAGAAGTGTGTCCATTCGGGGCCTGGGCCACAAAAGGGTGCCCCCCAAGGCGTAGCTTTCGCTCGCGGGCCGCCCCATAATAAACTTCCACTGAAAACAGAAAAGAAAAAGGGGAAAAAAAATTACATTTATATATAAATACACACACCCCGACCAAACACGGATGAGATGAGATGAGATGGTGTGCTTACCGCCCGTGAGAAGTGTGTCCATTCGGGGCCTGGGCCACAAAAGGGTGCCCCCCAAGGTGTAGCTTTCGCTCACGGTCCGCCCCATAATAAACTTCCACTGTGGGCGAAAACAGAAAAGAAAAAGGGGAAAAAAAAAAAATATTACATTTATATATAAATACACACACCCCCGACCAAACACGGATGAGATGAGATTGTGTGCTTACCGCCCGTGAGAAGTGTGTCCATTTGGGGCCTGGGCCACAAAAGGGTGCACCCCAAGGAGTAGCTTTCCCTCACGGGCCGCCCCATAATAAACTTCCACTGTGGGCGAAAACAGAAAAGAAAAAGGGGAAAAAAAAAATTACATTTATATATAAATACACACACCCCAACCAAACATGGATGAGATGAGATGGTGTGCTTACTGCCCGTGAGAAGTGTGTCCATTCGGGGCCTGGGCCACAAAAGGGTGCCCCCCAAGGCGTAGCTTTCGCTCACAGTCCGCCCCATAATAAACTTCCACTGTGGGCGAAAACAGAAAAGAAAAAAAGGGGAAAAAAAAAAAAAATTACATTTATATATAAATACACACACCCCGACCAAACACGGATGAGATGAGATGGTGTGCTTACCGCCCGTGAGAAGTGTGTCCATTTGGGGCCTGTGCCACAAAAGGGTGCCCCCCAAGGAGTAGCTTTCCCTCGCGGGCCGCCCCATAATAAGCTTCCACTGTGGGCGAAAACAGAAAAGAAAAAGGGGAAAAAAAAATTACATTTATATATAAATACACACACCCCGACCAAACACGGATGAGATGAGATGGTGTGCTTACCACCCGTGAGAAGTGTGTCCATGCGGGGCCTGGGCCACAAAAGGGTGCCCCCCAAGGCATAGCTTTCGCTCACGGGCCCATAATAAACTTCCACTGTGTGTGAAAACAGAAAAGAAAAGGGAAAAATTACATTTATATATAAATACACACACCCCGACCAAACACGGATGAGATGAGATGGTGTGCTTACCACCCGTGAGAAGTGTGTCCATTCCGGGCCTGGGCCACAAAAGGGTGCCCCCCAAGGCGTAGCTTTCGCTCGCGGGCCGCCCCATAATAAACTTCCACTGTGGGCGAACAGAAAAGAAAAAAGGGGAAAAAAAATTACATTTATATATAAATACACACAGCCCGACCAAACACGGATGAGATGAGATGGTGTGCTTACCGCCCGTGAGAAGTGTGTCCATTCGGGGCCTGGGCCACAAAACGGTGCCCCCCAAGGCGTAGCTTTCGCTCGCGGGCCGCCCCATAATAAACTTACATTTACATATAAATACACACCCCGACCAAACACGGATGAGATGAGATGGTGTGCTTACCGCCCGTGAGAAGTGTGTCCATTCGGGGCCTGGGCAACAAAAGGGTGCCCCCCAAGGCGTAGATTTCGCTCGCGGGCCGCCCCATAATAAATTTCCACTGTGGGCGAAAATTGGAAAGAAAAAGGGGAAAAAAAAATTACATTTATGTATAAATACACACACGCCGACCAAACACGGATGAGATGGTGTGCTTACCGCCCGTGAGAAGTGTGTCCATTCGGGGCCTGGGCCACAAAAGGGTGCCCCCCAAGGCGTAGCTTTCGCTTGCGGACCGCCCCATAATAAACTTCCACTGTGGGTGAAAACAGAAAAGAAAAGGGAAAAATTACATTTATATATAAATACACACACCCCGACGAGACGAGACGTGACGACACCTGGGTGCATTGTGGGCTAACAGCTCAAATGGGGGGGGTAGGGGGGTCACCTTTCCTGGGGAACAAAAAAAAAAGTCTGGCAGCAAAAAAGTTATTTTAAAACTGTTTTGCAGACACTTCTTTATTTAAAAAAAAATGTTGAAATTCAAAAAACAAGGGATGGAGGAGGAGAATGAGGATGAGGTGGCATTAAGGATGAGGATAAGGATGTACAGAAATGGAAGGTTGCCCTGGGACTTTAAATGAGGCAAACACAGGTGGCCACTCAATCAAGTAAATTTAACCCATTCCATGGGTTTAACTGACAGCAAAGAACTTCGTTTTTGATGGCTAGAGGTACAGTAGGCGTTCACAGTACACAGAAGTAAGTGGCTTCCTATATAGGCTCCAAAAATTATCTCACATGGGTTGAACTGACAGCAAAGAACTTTGTTTTTGATGGCTAGAGGTACAGTAGGCATTCACAGTACACAGAACAGTAAGTGTCGGCCTGTATAGGCGGCAAAAATTAGCCATTCAATGGACATGAAATGCCTTTTAGGCCGCTGTATTTAGCGAAGACAAGGACCAGGAATTGTTGTGGGTTGATGGCGGTCTGGCAGATATTTGTGGCCTGTGATGAGGAATTGAATGAAACATGGTCTACTGGTGGTCACATGTGTTGAATTCCTACACTGTCATGAGCTATGCGAGTGCGCTTATCGGTCACGATCCCCCCTGCTGCGCTGAACGTCCTTTCAGACAGGACACTGGACGGGGGGCAAGCCAACAGTTCCATTGCAAATTGTGCAAGCTCTGGCCAGAGGTCAAGCCTGCCCACCCAGGGGTTCATCACTCCTCAGAGCGTCCACATCGGCCACATCGGCCATTGTACGCTCCAACATTTGTGCCACAGAAGCCTGCCTTTTTCCAGAACAACGTGATGACAGCATCATGGACAACTGAGGAGACAGGAGAAGGAGAAGAGGCTGGACGGTGAGAGCATGGAGTGTGGCTTTGTGGGTTCTGATGGTGTTGCTCCCACTGGGCTTGGCGACGGCAGATTTCAGGTGCCTTCTTAAAGCGGTTGTCCCTAGGTGAGTGTTGGACTTATGCGTTGACTGCTAAGGCTGCAGATGGCAACACTGGTGTCAGCAACCGACACATTAAAAAAAGCCAACACTGCGGAGCCATGTGCCGGCATCCTGGGAGCGCCAGATGTGACTGTACATGGTTGATGGCTCACTCCTGATACATTTGCAGTCTGCTTTGTACCTCTTGTGCAATGCAAGTTCTGCCTGCCTCTCCTCCCCATCTGCCGATCCATCAGTTCTACAAATAATTGGCCAGTAACTGTTGTCACTGTGTGTAGCACTGTTCACACAGCAAGAGGCCAAATTTTTGCAGGACTAAAATACAATCTTAGAAAATTATACTGTTAAATAACACCCCACTTCAATGTGGTATTGGGGAGTCATTGGTGTCCAACCTTGGCAGCTCATCTACAGGTAAAGGGAGATTAGTTAGTTGGGTGGGTGGTGGTTGGCTCTGTGAGCCTCATTTGCTCAGGCACTACAGCCAATTCATTTAAAAAGGGGCTGCTGTGCCTGTGTTTCAGGCAGGAAAAAAAAAGTTCCTGCACCATGCTCTTTCCCAGCGATTCCCACATCTATAAATGCGCTGCATTTTTAGATGTGTGGGGGTACCATTAAGAATAAATTGCAGCCCCATGCGCCTGTAAAGAGAAGTGCGTTTTAGACGAGACAGGAACCATCTGACTTTCTGCCTGTGTGTGCAGCTTCATGCTGGAAAAGAAGCATCTGATCGGCTTCCAATCAATGCCAATGGCTGCGAGCCCTATCACTGTGTTTTGGCAGGAGGTAGTCCCCTGTCAGAACACAATAGCACAGTGGGGAGATCGCTGTACTAACATTGCTTATGTTAGTACAGCAATCTGTCAGTTTTTTTATTTTTTCATTCTGCCCGCTGGGCTGAGTGGAACAAAAACCTCAGTGTGTACCCTGAATTAGACTGGGGTGCCTCGAGACTGAATATACTTTCAAAGGGTGCCTTGACTGAAAAAAGGTTGAGAAACACTGTTTGGCAGCAGCCAAGGTTGGACACAAGCTACTATAGCAAACAAATGTTGTACCTCCCAGAGCACAGAGGAGCTCATATGCAGCCTGCTGAATAACCTCCTCACTGTCTTCTTTTTCACCCCTCTCACACACCTACATGTGCCTCCCCATCTACACCAACGCAGGAGCAGGAAGCATCACAGCCCAGAAACCATCAGAGCTGACCCAGAAAGTTGTGCAGGTGCCCCCGCCTGCCCTTAGCAAATGATGATGACATTGGTTGGCAGGACGCGGGTGGGCAGCCTGGTCAGCTTTCTGAGTGCTTGTGGCAGCTGCAGGCACGTTTAAGACAGCGGACCGGCACCACTGTACTAACAAATAGATTTAACTGCCGACTATTAGAATCTTTTACTAGATGCCTGCTTAGTTGGGGGAAGTTTTTCAATATTTCCGTGGCACCCCTGGGGACTCTCTGCGGCATCCCATTGTGCCGCAGCACCCCGGTTGAGAAATCCTGCCCTAGACAATATTAGCAGTTAACCCCTCCAGCAGGAAGGAGGGGGGGGGGGACACATTGCAGGTAAATGTAGCTTTAAGAGCCTAGAACATATCAAGTACATTCTGGACTTCTTCCCCCCTGAACTTACACACACGACACGTAGCTCCCAACAGTCACTAATTTCAAGGGACCGTCCACGATTTGGAACAAAATCCCTCCGTCCTTCTTTCCTCATTTGTCCCGATCTATATAGTTGTATATAAAATGCACTTCATTTCTAAAAGTGTTTCCCAGTGCTAAACCTTTCATCCAATTTCTAAATTGCTGCATCTGTAAATTTCAAAAGCCAGTATATTTAAAAAAAAAAAAAAAAAAAAACCCACATGCACTTTTGGGTGTAGCTAAATTCCCCCCCCCCCATAATTCTCCTTTAAGGCAGTGTGGCAGGGGATGTGTCCTATGCCTACGTACTTTGCTTATAGGTTTCCCTCATTCTCATCTCAAAAAGTTGGGAGGTATTGCATATTGCGTCAGACAGCCCATACCATATTCCCCCCTGGATCACACCAGCCCGCACACCATACCATCCCCCCGGCTCACTCACCCTACCCTGGACTGACATGGAGGGCAGGCAGCGGGGGCTTCCCCTGCGTCTCCTCCCTCCTCCTTGGCCAATAGCATGGCCTCTCCTTTCGGCCAATTGGGAAATGGGTCTCAGGACCCGCTTCCTGTTTGGCTGGGAGGAGGATCTGCGTGATAATATTCATTCACTATTGTCACACAACTGGGTGGGCTTGGGGCGCAGTGCTCTACGCCAAACCCCTTTTTATGGAGACTATTAGAGCCTCTGGAGGATGAGGAGACGACATGGGATGATGACGATGACAAGGAGGAGGATGACGATGAGGAGGAGGATGATGATGACATGGAGGAGGAGGAGGATGATGATGACATGGAGGAGGAGGAGGAGGAGGAGGATGATGATGACATGGAGGAGGAGGAGGATGATGATGACATGGAGGAGGAGGAGGAGGAGGATGATGATGACATGGAGGAGGAGGATGATGATGATGACATGGAGGAGGAGGAGGAGGATGATGATGATGAAGACATGGAGGAGGATGATGATGATGACGAAGACATGGAGGAGGAGGAGGATGATGATGATGATGACGACGACATGGAGGAGGAGGAGGAGGATGATGATGATGATGATGACGACATGGAGGAGGAGGAGGATGATGATGACGACATGGAGGAGGAGGAGGAGGAGGATGACGATGATGATGACGACATGGAGGAGGAGGATGATGACATGGAGGAGGAGGAGGAGGAGGAGGATGATGATGACATGGAGAAGGAGGAGGATGATGATGACATGGAGAAGGAGGAGGATGATGATGACATGGAGGAGGAGGATGATGACATGGAGGAGGAGGATGATGACATGGAGGAGGAGGAGGATGATGATGACGACATGGAGGATGAGGAGGAGGATGAGGATGAGGATGATGATGACATGGAGGAGGAGGAGGATGATGATGATGGACATGGAGGAGGAGGATGATGATGGACATGGAGGAGGATGAGGAGGAGGAGGATGATGATGGACATGGAGGAGGATGACATGGAGGAGGAGGATGATGATGGACATGGAGGAGGATGACATGGAGGAGGAGGATGATGATGGACATGGAGGAGGAGGATGATGATGACGACATGGAGGAGGAGGATGATGACATGGAGGAGGAGGATGATGATGATGACATGGAGGAGGAGGATGAGGAGGAGGAGGAGGATGATGATGATGACATGGAGGAGGAGGATGATGATGACATGGAGGAGGAGGATGAGGAGGATGACATGGAGGAGGAGGATGAGGAGGATGATGATGACGACGACATGGAGGAGGAGGATGATGACATGGAGGAGGAGGATGATGATGATGATGACATGGAGGAGGAGGATGATGATGATGACGACATGGAGGAGGAGGAGGATGATGATGACGACATGGAGGAGGATGATGATGATGATGATGACGACATGGAGGAGGAGGAGGAGGAGGAGGAGGAGGAGGAGGATGATGATGACGACATGGAGGAGGAGGGAGGAGGAGGAGGAGGAGGATGATGATGACGACATGGAGGAGGATGAGGATGATCATGATGACATGGAGGAGGATGAGGATGAGGATGATGATGACATGGAGGAGGAGGAGGATGATGATGATGATGATGGACATGGAGGAGGAGGAGGAGGATGATGATGACATGGAGGAGGATGAGGAGGAGGATGATGATGACATGGAGGAGGAGGAGGATGATGACATGGAGGAGGAGGAGGAGGATGATGATGACATGGAGGAGGAGGAGGATGATGACATGGAGGAGGAGGAGGAGGAGGATGATGACATGGAGGAGGAGGAGGATGATGATGATGACATGGAGGAGGAGGATGATGATGATGACATGGAGGAGGAGGATGATGATGACGACATGGAGGAGGAGGAGGAGGAGGAGGAGGAGGAGGAGGAGGATGATGACGACATGGAGGAGGATGAGGATGATCATGATGACATGGAGGAGGAGGAGGATGATGATGATGGACATGGAGGAGGAGGAGGATGATGATGATGGACATGGAGGAGGAGGAGGATGATGATGATGGACATGGAGGAGGAGGAGGATGATGATGACATGGAGGAGGATGAGGAGGAGGAGGATGATGATGACATGGAGGAGGAGGAGGAGGATGATGATGACGACATGGAGGAGGAGGAGGAGGATGATGATGATGACGACATGGAGGAGGAGGAGGAGGATGATGATGATGACGACATGGAGGAGGAGGAGGAGGATGATGATGATGACGACATGGAGGAGGAGGAGGAGGATGATGATGATGACGACATGGAGGAGGAGGAGGAGGATGATGATGATGACGACATGGAGGAGGAGGAGGATGATGATGATGGACATGGAGGAGGAGGAGGAGGATGATGATGGACATGGAGGAGGAGGAGGAGGATGATGATGGACATGGAGGAGGAGGATGATGATGACATGGAGGAGGAGGATGATGATGATGACGACGACATGGAGGAGGAGGATGATGATGATGATGACTACATGGAGGAGGAGGAGGATGATGACGACATGGAGGAGGATGATGACGACATGGAGGAGGATGATGACGACATGGAGGAGGATGATGATGACGACATGGAGGAGGAGGATGATGATGACGACATGGAGGAGGAGGATGATGATGACGACATGGAGGAGGAGGATGATGATGACGGCATGGAGGAGGAGGATGATGATGACGGCATGGAGGAGGAGGATGATGATGACGACATGGAGGAGGAGGATGATGATGACGACATGGAGGAGGAGGAGGAGGATGATGATGACGACATGGAGGAGGAGGAGGATGATGATGATGACGACATGGAGGAGGAGGAGGATGATGATGATGACGACATGGAGGAGGAGGATGATGATGATGACGACATGGAGGAGGAAGATGATGATGACGACATGGAGGAGGAGGAGGAGGATGATGATGGACATGGAGGAGGAGGAGGAGGATGATGATGGACATGGAGGAGGAGGAGGAGGATGATGACATGGAGGAGGAGGAGGAGGAGGAGGATGATGACATGGAGGAGGAGGAGGAGGATGATGACATGGAGGAGGATGATGATGATGATGACATGGAGGAGGATGATGATGATGATGACATGGAGGAGGAGGAGGATGATGACATGGAGGAGGAGGAGGATGATGACATGGAGGAGGAGGAGGATGATGATGACGACATGGAGGAGGAGGATGATGATGATGATGACGACATGGAGGAGGAGGATGATGATGATGATGACGACATGGAGGAGGAGGATGACGAAATGGAGGAGGAGGATGATGATGACGAAATGGAGGAGGAGGATGATGATGACGACATGGAGGAGGAGGATGATGATGACGACATGGAGGAGGAGGATGATGATGACGACATGGAGGAGGAGGATGATGATGACGACATGGAGGAGGAGGATGATGATGACGACATGGAGGAGGAGGAGAAGGAGGAGGATGATGACGACATGGAGGAGGATGAGGAGGAGGATGATGATGACATGGAGGAGGAGGATGAGGAGGATGATGATGACATGGAGGAGGAGGATGATGACATGGAGGAGGAGGAGGATGATGATGACATGGAGGAGGAGGAGGATGATGATGATGGACATGGAGGAGGAGGAGGATGATGATGACATGGAGGAGGATGATGATGGACATGGAGGAGGATGAGGAGGAGGAGGAGGATGATGATGACATGGAGGAGGAGGATGATGATGACATGGAGGAGGATGAGGAGGATGACATGGAGGAGGAGGATGAGGAGGATGATGATGACGACATGGAGGAGGAGGATGATGACATGGAGGAGGAGAATGATGATGATGATGACATGGAGGAGGAGGATGATGATGATGACGACATGGAGGAGGAGGATGATGATGATGACGACATGGAGGAGGAGGATGATGATGATGACATGGAGGATGAGGATGATGATGATGATGACGACATGGAGGAGGAGGATGATGATGACGACATGGAGGAGGAGGAGGATGATGACGACATGGAGGAGGAGGATGATGATGACGACATGGAGGAGGAGGATGATGATGACGACATGGAGGAGGAGGATGATGATGACGACATGGAGGAGGAGGAGGAGGATGATGACGACATGGAGGAGGAGGAGGATGATCATGATGACATGGAGGAGGATGAGGATGATGATGATGGACATGGAGGAGGAGGAGGATGATGATGATGGACATGGAGGAGGAGGAGGAGGATGATGATGACATGGAGGAGGAGGAGGAGGATGATGACATGGAGGAGGAGGAGGAGGATGATGACATGGAGGAGGAGGAGGAGGATGATGACATGGAGGAGGAGGAGGAGGAGGATGATGACATGGAGGAGGAGGAGGAGGATGATGACATGGAGGAGGAGGAGGAGGATGATGATGACGACATGGAGGAGGAGGAGGATGATGACGACATGGAGGAGGAGGAGGAGGAGGATGATGGAGGAGGAGGAGGAGGAGGAGGATGATGGAGGAGGATGATGACGACATGGAGGAGGATGAGGATGAGGATGATGATGACATGGAGGAGGAGGAGGATGATGATGATGATGGACATGGAGGAGGAGGATGATGATGACATGGAGGAGGATGAGGAGGAGGATGATGATGACATGGAGGAGGATGAGGAGGAGGATGATGATGACATGGAGGAGGATGATGACGACATGGAGGAGGAGGATGATGACATGGAGGAGGAGGAGGAGGAGGATGATGACATGGAGGAGGAGGAGGAGGAGGAGGATGATGACATGGAGGAGGAGGAGGATGATGACATGGAGGAGGAGGAGGATGATGACATGGAGGAGGAGGAGGAGGATGATGACATGGAGGAGGAGGAGGAGGATGATGACATGGAGGAGGAGGAGGAGGATGATGACATGGAGGAGGAGGAGGAGGATGATGACATGGAGGAGGAGGATGATGATGATGACATGGAGGAGGAGGAGGATGATGATGACATGGAGGAGGAGGATGATGATGACGACATGGAGGAGGAGGAGGAGGAGGATGATGACGACATGGAGGAGGATGATCATGATGACATGGAGGAGGATGAGGATGAGGATGATGATGACATGGAGGAGGAGGAGGATGATGATGATGATGGACATGGAGGAGGAGGAGGATGATGATGATGGACATGGAGGAGGAGGAGGATGATGATGATGGACATGGAGGAGGAGGAGGATGATGATGATGGACATGGAGGAGGAGGAGGAGGATGATGATGACATGGAGGAGGAGGAGGAGAATGATGATGACATGGAGGAGGAGGATGATGATGATGACATGGAGGAGGAGGATGATGATGATGACGACATGGAGGAGGAGGATGATGATGATGACGACATGGAGGAGGAGGATGATGATGATGACGACATGGAGGAGGAGGAGGATGATGATGGACATGGAGGAGGAGGAGGAGGATGTTGATGGACATGGAGGAGGAGGAGGATGTTGATGGACATGGAGGAGGAGGATGTTGATGGACATGGAGGAGGAGGAGGAGGAGGAGGATGATGACGGACATGGAGGAGGAGGAGGAGGATGATGACATGGAGGAGGATGATGATGGACATGGAGGAGGAGGAGGAGGAGGATGATGATGGACATGGAGGAGCAGGAGGAGGATGACGGACATGGAGGAGGAGGAGGAGGAGGATGACGGACATGGAGGAGGAGGAGGATGACATGGAGGAGGAGGATGATGATGACATGGAGGAGGAGGATGATGATGACATGGAGGAGGAGGAGGATGATGACATGGAGGAGGAGGAGGATGACGACATGGAGGAGGAGAAGGAGGAGGATGATGACGACATGGAGGAGGAGGAGGAGGATGATGGACATGGAGGAGGAGGAGGAGGATGATGATGGACATGGAGGAGGAGGAGGAGGAGGATGATGATGGACATGGAGGAGGAGGATGATGACATGGAGGAGGATGATGATGACATGGAGGAGGAGGATGATGACATGGAGGAGGAGGATGATGACATGGAGGAGGAGGATGATGATGACATGGAGGAGGAGGAGAAGGAGGAGGATGATGACGACATGGAGGAGGATGAGGAGGAGGAGGAGGATGATGACGACATGGAGGAGGATGATGATGACGATGACATGGAGGATGAGGATGATGATGATGATGACATGGAGGAGGATGAGGATGAGGATGATGATGATGATGACGACATGGAGGAGGAGGACAACATGGAGGCGGAGTAAAATGAGGAGGACGACATGGAGGAGGAGGAGGAGGAGGACGACGACATGGAGGAGGAGGAGGAGGAGGACGACGACATGGAGGAGGAGGAGGAGGAGGAGGACGACGACATGGAGGAGGAGGAGGAGGAGGAGGACGACGACATGGAGGAGGAGGAGGAGGAGGAGGACGACGACATGGAGGAGGAGGAGGAGGAGGACGACGACATGGAGGAGGAGGAGGAGGAGGAGGACGACGACATGGAGGAGGAGGAGGAGGAGGAGGAGGAGGACGACGACATGGAGGAGGAGGAGGATGATGATGATGACATGGAGGAGGAGGATGATGATGACGACATGGAGGAGGAGGAGGAGGAGGAGGATGATGACGACATGGAGGAGGATGAGGATGATCATGATGACATGGAGGAGGATGAGGATGAGGATGATGATGACATGGAGGAGGATGATGATGATGATGGACATGGAGGAGGAGGAGGATGATGATGATGGACATGGAGGAGGAGGAGGATGATGATGACGGACATGGAGGAGGAGGAGGATGATGATGACATGGAGGAGGAGGAGGATGATGATGACATGGAGGAGGATGAGGATGATGATGACATGGAGGAGGATGAGGAGGAGGAGGAGGATGATGATGACATGGAGGAGGAGGAGGAGAATGATGATGACATGGAGGAGGAGGAGGAGGATGATGACATGGAGGAGGAGGAGGATGATGATGATGACATGGAGGAGGAGGATGATGATGATGACGACATGGAGGAGGAGGATGATGATGATGACGACATGGAGGAGGAGGATGATGAAGACATGGAGGAGGAGGATGATGATGATGACATGGAGGAGGAGGATGATGATGACGATGACATGGAGGAGGAGGATGATGATGACGATGACATGGAGGAGGATGAGGATGAGGATGATGACATGGAGGA
Source organism: Pelophylax lessonae (assembly GCF_965119305.1). Classification (NCBI taxonomy): domain Eukaryota; kingdom Metazoa; phylum Chordata; class Amphibia; order Anura; family Ranidae; genus Pelophylax; species Pelophylax lessonae. Next base: position 89,273 of record NW_028120033.1, on the reverse strand, counting down.
GGAGGACAACATGGAGGCGGAGTAAAATGAGGAGGACGACGACATGGAGGAGGAGGAGGAGGAGGAGGACGACGACATGGAGGAGGAGGAGGAGGAGGACGACGACATGGAGGAGGAGGAGGAGGACGACATGGAGGAGGAGGAGGAGGAGGAAGACGACGACATGGAGGAGGAGGAGGAGGAGGAAGACGACGACATGGAGGAGGAGGAGGAGGAGGAAGACGACGACATGGAGGAGGAGGAGGAGGACGACGACATGGTGGAGGAGGACGACGACATGGAGGAGGAGGAGGAGGAGGACGACATGGAGGAGGAGGAGGAGGAGGACGACGACATGGAGGAGGAGGAGGAGGAGGAGGACGACGACATGGAGGAGGAGGAGGAGGAGGACGACATGGAGGAGGAGGAGGAGGAGGAGGACGACATGGAGGAGGAGGAGGAGGAGGACGACATGGAGGAGGAGGAGGAGGACGACGACATGGAGGAGGAGGAGGACGACATCATGGAGGAGGAGGAGGACATGGAGGAGGAGGAGGACGACATGGAGGAGGAGGAGGACGACATGGAGGAGGAGGAGGACGACATGGAGGAGGAAGAGGAGGAGGACGACGACATGGAGGAGGAGGAGGACGACGACATGGAGGAGGAGGAAGAGGAGGAGGACGACGACATGGAGGAGGACGACGACATGGAGGAGGAGGAGGAGGACGACATGGAGGAGGAGGAGGAGGAGGACGAGGAGGACGACATGGAGGAGGAGGAGGAGGAGGACGACGACATGGAGGAGGAGGAGGAGGAGGAGGAGGACGACGACATGGAGGAGGAGGAGGACGACGACATGGAGGAGGAGGAGGAGGAGGAGGAGGACGACGACATGGAGGAGGAGGAGGAGGAGGACGACATGGAGGAGGAGGAGGAGGACGACGACATGGAGGAGGAGGAGGACGACATCATGGAGGAGGAGGAGGACATGGAGGAGGAGGAGGACGACATGGAGGAGGAGGACGACATGGAGGAGGAAGAGGAGGAGGACGACATGGAGGAGGAGGAGGACGACGACATGGAGGAGGAGGAAGAGGAGGAGGACGACGACATGGAGGAGGACGACGACATGGAGGAGGAGGAGGAGGACGACGACATGGAGGAGGAGGAGGAGGACGAGGAGGACGACATGGAGGAGGAGGAGGAGGAGGACGACGACATGGAGGAGGAGGAGGAGGACGACGACATGGAGGAGGAGGAGGAGGAGGAGGACGACGACATGGAGGAGGAGGAGGAGGAGGAGGACGACGACATGGAGGAGGAGGAGGAGGAGGATGACGACGACATGGAGGAGGAGGAGGAGGATGACGACGACATGGAGGATGACGACGACATGGAGGATGACGACGACATGGAGGATGACGACGACATGGAGGATGACGACGACATGGAGGATGACGACGACATGGAGGATGACGACGGATGAGGAGACCTGGTTCAGCAGGGACTGGCCCAGATTTGAACTATATATAGGCAGGCTGGCTATACTCGTCGATCCATTGATCGACTTGGGTACAATCAGCATGTTGATTTTTACATGTGCTTATTGCCAGCGGATGTAGCTGCTAGCAATAATCACTGTGCTCTCTCCCTGCCCCCATAGCCCCACCCCCCTCCTGGGATAACCCATTTGCTCAGTGGACTGATGGGAGATGGGCGATGTGCTCTCCCTCTGCGGACAGTTTGCAGCTGTGCCAGTCTCAGCCCTGTATAATATACAGGGCTGAGACTGACAGTCAGAGGCGTAACTAGAACCTTCAGGGCCCAGGTGCAAGAAACCATGAAGGGCCCCTTCCCTTCAAGCCTGGGGCCCTTTACTCTCATTGTGGGGCACTTTATTAGGGTGCCGCAGCGGGACCCTTTCACAAGTTCGGCAGTGGGTGTCCTTCCTGCCATCTTAAGGCCCTCCTCATGGTGGTGGAATGCCAGGGCCCAGTTGCAAGTGTGACCTTGAAGATCCTGGAACACATCCGCTGCAGCAGCCGGCAGGAGAGGGAGCACAGTGGAGGGAGGGGGGGGCAGCAGAATTGGGGGGGGCGGGGGAGCACACAGGGGCCCAGAGACAGCAAAAAATAGGGGCAGCAAACAGAGGAACCAATCTCCTTCAATTTCCTCCTGAAGCTACAGAAGGAAAAATGAGGACAGTGATTATTCTTCATGCTGCCCCGCCGCCCCTCCTATCCAGGTGTACAGGGAAGCCACACAGGCCCCCTGGAGCATGGGGCCCGGTTGCAACCCCTGCAACCCCTGTAGTTACGCCCCTGCTGACAGTATTCCGATCTGTCAGTATAGTGAGAGCCAACTGCATTATGTAGAGCTGACAATGTACAGAGCCCTGAAAAGGGGACAGCATCTTCCAGAGTACTTACCTGTTTGGCATGGTTCTGCAGTGAAAGACTTTGTACAAAAGCATTTCTCATGGCAGTGGGGGTGCCGAACAGCAAAGGGAAAGTCAGCCAAGTGACAATGTGTCTGGATCAGGCAGATCAGCATTTTATTTATTTATTTATTTTTAAAAGCCATATGTACCTGTGCATATGTGTACAGTATATGTTCCTAGGGAAAAGGGCAAGTCTGGCAAAAAAAGTGATTTTAATCTGTTTTGCAGCCAGCTCTTTATTTTTAAAAGGTTGCAATAAAAAAAAAAACACAAGGGATGGATAAGCATGAGGAGACATTGAGGAAGGGGGGGGGGGATGGATAAACGAGGAGACATTGAGGAAGAGGGGGGGGATGGATAAACATGAGGAGACATTGAGGAAGGGGGGGGGGGTGGATAAACATGAGGAGACATTGAGGAAGAGGGGGGATGGATAAGCATGAGGAGACATTGGGGATGGGGGGGGGGGGGGGGATGATGGATAAGCATGAGACAACATTGAGGATGGGGGGGGGGGATGATGGATAAGCATGAGACAACATTGAGGATGGGGGGGGGGGATGATGGATAAGCATGAGGACACATGAGGATGGGGGGGGGGGATGATGGATAAGCATGAGGACACATGAGGATGGGGGGGGGGGATGATGGATAAGCATGAGGACACATGAGGATGGGGGGGGGGGTTGGATAAGCATGAGGACACATTGAGGATGGGGAGGGGGGGTGGATAAGCATGAGGACACATTGAGGATGGGGAGGGGGGGTGGATAAGCATGAGGACACATTGAGGATGGGGGGGAGGTGGATAAGCATGAGGACACATTGAGGATGGGGAGGGGGGGTGGATAAGCATGAGGACACATTGAGGATGGGGGGGGGGGGGTGGATAAGCATGAGGACACATTGAGGATGGGGGGGGGGTGGATAAGCATGAGGACACATTGAGGATGGGGAGGGGGGTGGATAAGCATGAGGACACATTGAGGATGGGGGGGAGGTGGATAAGCATGAGGACACATTGAGGATGGGGGGGAGGTGGATAAGCATGAGGACACATTGAGGATGGGGGGAGGAATCACCTTTCCTGGGAAAAAGGGAAGTCTGGCAGTAAAAAGTTATTTTAGTTTGGAAAAAAAAAAAAAGTTATTTTAAGCTATTTTGCAGACAGCTTTATTTTAAAAGGTTGGAATAAAAAAATACAAAACAATAGAAACTAAATCCTTTCCATCTGACTAACTACACACACATAATTTCCTATCTAACAGGTGGTGGGCTTCTCCCAGCCACCACACAAAACAAATTAAAGCAAACCTTTCTCACCAAATCCAGTTTGTAGCTCTCTCTGCAATGTTGTCTGAGTCCCAGGACTGAACATCAGTATGCTCCAGCCTCTCCCTTTTTATCTCACCTGGATGGCCAATTAATCAATTACCAATCCAGGTGAGACACAAAACCCAAGCTGGACTATTCAGACCCAAAGTCCCCTGGAAAACCTGGTCTGGGTTCCACTAGTCCTGTACATAGGACAGAAAGCGAGGGGAAATATATCACCCCTCGATGATTTCTCCTTTCCTTATGTCACAGTATGTATGTATATATGTGTGTGTGTGTTTATATATGTATGTGAGTCTTTGTCTTTATATATATATATATATATATATATATATATATATATATATATATATATATATATATATATATATATATATATATATATAGATATATAGATATATATATATATATGTGAATATATGTATGTACAGTACATGTATGTATGTTTATATGCGTTCATGTGTATGTCTGTACGTTTCTTTTGATCCTTACCCCTACACTCTGTACAAACAGAATGCCATTCCTCTGAAAAGCAATTCATGCTCAGATCACTTTTCAGAGGCATTTCACAGGTGGTGAGGACGTGATATGTCGCCTCCTCGCCGCCTCTTTCACCCCCTAAATGCAACACCATTGTGCTGCAGGCGCATGCAGTGCACACGGTTGCAGGGTGGTTGTAGCACGGCCCCATTCATCAACAATGCCCACCGAATGCAACAGGGGGTATAAAGCCTGCCATAGCCGCAAAGCATTGTGGCTACAGCATATGTCCAACCTTGGAAACTCATCTGCAGGTAAAGGGAGATTAGTTAGTTGGGCGGGTGGGAGGTGGTTGGCTCTGTGAGCATCATTTGCTCGGGCACTACAGCCCATTTATTTAAATGGGCTGCTGTGCCTGTGTTTCAGGCAGGAAAAAGGTTCCTGCCAGTGGCGGCTTGTCAATAGGGGGTTCAGGGGTGCCACCCCTCCATCTGAACATCAGAATTAAAAAAAAAAAAATGTGTACCTTTAAATGTGCTCGGGCCGCTGGACACATTGCTGCTTATGGAGAGGGGTGGGGGTTTTGCCATCATGTGCTTTTTTTAGTGGCTCTGATTGGCGTCCTTCAGAGTGTCCTCTGGGCGCAGAGCAATGCGCCCGGACACTCCCACTATATCACTGCCATCCTGTGATTGGTCCTTAGGACATCCAACGTCATAGGGCGGTGCTTGGGCGTCACTCGGTAGAGCCATTCCACTCACTGTCTCTGCTAAGGATGGACTGGAGAGGACAACAAGCAAGCCAGCCAGGAGGAGGAGGGGGGGCAGCTTTCCCGGGCCAGACTCAAGTTCAACACTCTGCAAACACAAAAGGTGAGTGCCTGACACTGGTCCCTCTACATTGAAGGGGGGACGCTGTGGTCACTCTACATTGAAGGGGGCATGCTGTGGTCACGCTACATTGAAGGGGGCACGCTGTGGTCACTCTGTATTGAAGGGGGCACGCTGTGGTCACTCTACATTGATAGGGGCATGCTGTGGTCACTCTACATTGATGGGCCACGCTGTGGTCACTCTACATTGAAGGGGGCACGCTGTGGTCACGCTACATTGAAGGGGGCACGCTGTGGTCATGCTACATTGAAGGGGGCACGCTGTGGACACGCTACATTGAAGGGGGCACGCTGTGGTCATGCTACATTGAAGGGGGCACGCTGTGGACACGCTACATTGAAGGGGGCATGCTGTGGTCCCGCTACATTGAAGTGGGCACGCTGTGGTCACTCTACATTGAAGGGGGCACGCTGTGGTCACTCTACATTGATGGGGGCACGCTGTGGTCACTCTACATTGATGGGGGTACGCTGTGGTCACTCTACATTGAAGGGCCCACGCTGTGGTCACTTTGCATTGAAGGGGGCACGCTGTGGTCACTCTACATTGAAGGGGGCACGCTGTGGTCACGCTACATTGAAGGGGGCACGCTGTGGTCATGCTACATTGAAGGGGGCATGCTGTGGTCACGCTACATTGAAGGGGGCATGCTGTGGTCCCGCTACATTGAAGGGGGCACGCTGTGGTCACACTACATTGAAGGGGGCACGCTGGGGTCACTCTACATTGATGGGGGCACGCTGTGGTCACTCTACATTGATGGGAGCATGCTGTGGTCACTCTACATTGATGGGGGTATGCTGTGGTCACTCTACATTGAAGGGGCCACGCTGTGGTCATGCTACATTGAAGGGGCCACACTGTGGTCATGCTACATTGAAGGGGCCACGCTGTGGTCACTCTACATTGAAGGGGGCATGCTGTGGTCACGCTACATTGAAGGGGGCACGCTATGGTCATGCTACATTGAAGGGGGCACGCTGTGGTCACTCTACTTTGAAGGGGGCACGCTGTGGTCACTCTACATTGATGGGGCACGCTGTGGTCACTGTACATTGATGGGGGTACGCTGTGGTCACTGTACATTGAAGGGGGCCACGCTGGGGTCACTCTACATTGAAGGGGGCACGCTGTGGTCATGCTACATTGAAGGGGGCACGCTGTGGTCACGCTACATTGAAGGGGGCACGCTGTGGTCATGCTACATTGAAGGGGGAACGCTGTGGTCACTCTACATTGAAGGGGGCACGCTGGGGTCACTCTACATTGATGGGGGCACGCTGTGGTCACTCTACATTGATGGGGGCACGCTGTACCTTGATTACTGAAGATCCCTTTCACACTTGTGTGACCTCAAAGTCACGCTTTTTTTACCGCATTTTTTGCCGCGAAGCAATGCCTATTACATTTTTCTGTTTGCGCCCCCCCCCCCCAAAAAAAAATTTTGAGCACCAGCCGCCACTGGTTCCTGCACCATGCTCTTTCCCAGTGATTCCCACATCTATAAATACGCTGCATTTTTAGTTGTGTGGGGGTACCATTAAGAATAAATGGCAGCCCCATGCGCCTTTAAAGAGAAGCGTGTTTTAGCTGAGACAGGAACCGTCTGACTTTCGGCCTGTGTGTACAGCTTCTCTCAAATGGGCATGCTGGAAAAGCAGCATCCAATTGGCTTCCAATCAATGCCAATGGTTGCGTGCCCTGATCATTGTGGCAGGGGGCAAGTCTACTGTCAGAAAACAATAGCACAGTGGGGAGATCGCTGTACTAACATCGCTTATGTTAGTACAGTGATCTGTCAGTTTTTTTTATTTTTTCATTCTGCCCGCTGGGCTGAGCGGAACAAAAACCTCATAGTGTGTACCCTGAATTAGACTGGGGCGCCATGAATATTCTTTCAAAGGGTGCCTTGACTGAAAAAAGGTTGAGAAACACTGTTTGGCAGCAGCCAAGGTTGGACACAAGCTACTATAGCAAACAAATGTTGTACCTCCCAGAGCACAGAGGAGCTCATATGCAGCCTGCTGAATAACCTCCTCACTGTCTTCTTTTTCACCTCTCTCACACACCTACATCCCTACTCTGCATTCCAACCCCTCACATCACCAGTACAAGCAGCATGCAAAGTGCAAAGCTCCGGCCTTGGCAGCTTAATGGGCCATACACTAAGAATTTTTCAAGACTTTTTCCTGTAGACTTAACCAAACCATATAATATGAGGTCAAACCTCAACACTTTCAATTTGTATGCAATCAGGCAGGCCCTTGCACTACATAGAAAATGTCAATCTGAAGGATAAAGTCTTCTCTAAATCTTACAGTGTGTATGGCCCTTTTGTCTGTAGGCACCCACACAAAACAAAAAACACATGTTCCATTCAAAAGTCTTTATTTATTCTAGAATGACAGCATAAGGAGGGATGCAGCAAGATAATATTGTCAGTCTCCAGTCCGTGTGCCTTTACAGCGCCAGCCCACGATCTTTGCTCCATGGCTACGGGATTCTGATGTCTTCCCCAACTTCATGCAGAGTTTGGAATCCATTCTGCACCTCTACCAGCTCATAGGGGACAGGCATGGCCAGGTTGCTGGTCAGCTTCCAAGCCACTTTGGAAGTTCCAGGGTGTTCATGTTGGTCATCGATGCTGCTTTTGGCCATGTGCCTTACCAAATATCCACTGACGACAAAAGAAGATGAGTGGAGTCCATCAAGGTGGGTTTCTACCAGCTACAACCGCAAGCAGTACCACTCCTGGAAAAATAAACAAAGGATAAGACATTTCATTATGAAAATCACATCTTAATGCCTGTTTGCTTCATTCTGAACTTCATTTAATTTCGACATCACGAGTGAAATAACACATTTTCTGCCAACTTACACAAACCAGAAATTATTAATGCAAACATTTGAATACACACCTGTGACGCCAGACAGCCCATCACCACAGGCTTCTCATGGTACATGCCATGATTCCAAGATGTTCACGTTCTGGAAAATTAGAACACCATAAGATACCAAGCAGCCGTTCATGTTATCAATAACTACACAGGTGGCATAGACACAACTAAACACCTGCCAGCTCTTCTCAGCCCTTTCCACTATTCACAATACCAACATGTTTATGGTTAGAGGTGCATGTTTTTGCTCAAGTAACACAATTTTACCAATGTTGACTACACTTTATCTACAATGGCAAGTGTCATTGGCAGATGATAATTACCCTCTGTCTCCCTGTGAGTGGCACCTCTGCTAACTAGCAAATTAATACACATGCCCTATCTTGACCGGTTACAGTACTTACATGTAAAGTGGCTAGCAACCAGGGTATTCGGGGTGGCAAAACCTGCAGCGGTGCTCCGCCGCCTGGGGGCCGCCGGCTGACGGACCTCTGGCTCCCTCTCCTCCGTCAGCTCCCAAGATTCATCCCGGGCCACACACATGTTGTGCAACACGCAGCACGCCAGGATGATCTTGGAAGCCTTTGTAGGAGAGTACAGGAGTTCACACCCAGGCCGGGCCAAGCAGAGAAACCGGGATTTGAGAAGACCTATGGTCAACTCGATGATACTCCGGCTTCTCTGCAAGGCCCTGTCGTAATTCATTTCTGCTCGGCCCTGGGGGTACCTGATTGGAGCCATCAGCCACGTCAGCTGCGGGTAACCAGCATCCCCTGAAAAAAATGAAAAATATACATTAGTTCTTCATATCATGTGACTTTAGACGACTCCTCAAAATGGGAGACAATTATGCATTTTACTAAACAACCTGCTCGTCTGTTTGCAAAAACTCATATGAAACATCTCAACTCTGTCTAACTGCCTAAATCACTAATACAAATGGGAAAAAGGACACACAAAGTGGTGTGTTTCTCTTGCAAGTTCCAACTTGGCCCCTATTTTGTTCCTATTACATTAGCCTAGGTCTTACTTCTGGAATATATCTGCAACTAGAGTGAGGAAACCAATATTGACTCACTTATGCAAAGTACTTTGGGGATATGGCAATACCATTGGAATCATTTGTAGGTTTTGTTTGGGTGGCTAGAGGACACCATTTACACATTGGTTAACCACCTTCATTGGACTCAAAGACAACTTTGGAAATCTTTCTTTTGTGAGCTGCTAAGCTGCTGATCTGGTTGTGTGTGAACAGCCTGCCAACTCCTAACACATCCATTTTAGGTAGGCTTTGCTTAAATCAGGGTGTACACCGATGTAGCTTATTCCTATGTCTATGTAATCTTACAGTTTATGTTGTTAAGACAAAATACTTTACCAATAAGCCACCCTTGGGGCATTTGGCCACTTTCAAACGCCTCGTACAGAGTACTGGTTCGTAACATACTGGAATCATGGCACGACCCTGGGTGACCAGTGTTGACACTCATGATGCGCTGTTTGGTGTCACAAACTAATTGGACGTTCAGGGAGTGGTACTGCTTGCGGTTGCGGTACTCCACTTCGTGGCTCCTTGGTGGCCTAATGGCTATGTGGGTGCCATCGATTGCCCCTAGTATTTGCGGCATGTGTGCCCGCAGGTAGAAACCCAACTTGACTTCATTCCACTCATTTTCATTCTGTGGCCAGTGGATAAAATTGGGCACTATATCGACTATGGCATTAATGACCAACATGAACACCCTTGAAACTGTGGGCTGGCTAATGCCCATGATACTTCCCGAAGTGGCTTGGAAGCTGCCACGCCCTAAAATATACAAAGTGGCCAGCAATCTGGCCATGCCGGGCACTGCATGGCCGCGCTGTGTATCCGGTTCAATTTTGTCTGCTATGAGCTGGTAGAGGTGGAGAATAGTTCCTCGCTCGAGCCGGAACTTCCTCCTGACATCAGAATCCCGCAGCTTGTCCAAATAGATCCTTGGAGCAAAAATGCGTGGCTGGCGAGGTAAGGGCACACGGACTGGAGGTGCTGCTGGAGGTGCTGCTGCTGCTGCTGCTGCTGCTGCTTCCCCACCTTCTGCTGCCTCCTGTGCTAGGGCCTCCTCAAACAAGGCACCGATGAATGCCAACATTGCACCATCTAATGCGTCTGGGATATCGTCCTCCATTTTGAACGCGCAAATTCGCGAATGTGCAGATATATATATAGAAACGGCCGCTAATTATCACACCTGTGAGCCAGCTATAAAAGGAGCACATGGCCAATATGGCTGCTGGATGTTATAGATCGATGTTTCTTATGTGCTAGCAAGACCCTGTGACCCACAACGTACATTATCTTGAGGTAAGACAATTGCATCTCTCTCTCCCAAAAAAAAAAACAACAAATTCTCTCTCTCTCTCTCTCTCTATATATATATATATATATATATATATATATATATATATATATATATATATATCTATCTAGACGCCCTTTGATAAAGTCGGAAATGACGAAACGCGTCAGGGCATGAACCTTACGGCAACCGGAAGTGCACGGGGGACACGAGCGGCAGCTTTGGAGATCCGAGACACCAGCGTGGAGAGGGTGAGCAGGACCGACAAGGCATACCACGGTACCCGTAGCACTGATATTCAAGGCTTATTGGTTTATTGCGTTTGTGAGTACATATGTATTGGGTTTATTCTGAATAAATATCGGATGGGTGAAACAATATCACACTAGTGTGGTTCCTTCTTTCCCCTTATGTTTACCATCTGAGCTAATGCCGGGAGAAGAAGGGAGATATGTGATCATCCGTGATAGAAATCCAGTAATAGCAGCAGTAATCGTTCCTGAGTGAGATTTGTGATACCACAACCTGTTTGCCTGTTTGCCTGTCCTGTGTAAATAGGAGGGCCACAGCTTCTGGTGAGTTGTCAGTCCCCCCATTATCACATCGGTGGAGGTGTAGAGCAGTGGTGACCCCAACACTTGATGGTGTTTCTCACTTGGTGGATTGGACTATTACTGAGGAATTAACCCTTTGTTTGAAATTTTTGCATTTAATTTTTTTGCATTCTTTGCACTAAATTTTTGCATACATGGACGTTTAAGGACTATATCAAGATTTGGCTGGTTTATATGCTACGTCATTTCTCCTCAATTATACCTGCGCTACTTGTACTTTTGTATATGTTCCTAGGGACGATATATATTTGAGTATACTTTTACATATATCTAGATCTGTCTGTTTGTGTGTTCTTGCTCACCGTTATTGTTTACTGAAGGAGAGAATTTGTACTTATCTTGGGTGTGCTTAAGTTGTCTATGGTGAATCCCCTCCAACCCACAATAGCTTGTGAACCCCTCAAGTGTCTTTTAATCATTGGCAGTTGGCCCCATGTGCATGTGGTTTTGACATGTGTTTTCTCATGTTTGTTAAAGGTGTGCAGTCTAGATTTGGCATCTAAACCTGTCCCCTTACCTTCCCAGCTTCCAAAGACACCATTTTTGCTTTCCTGATAACTGTAATTTATTATGTGCACGTATGTAGGTCATGCGATTTCTCATGTATGTTTAATGTTTGCAGCCTCCTTTGGCCTATAAAAGATTACACCACCACCCCCACCAAGTCTGTTTGTGCCATTAGGTAAGTGTTTGGAGGGCCTCTTGTGATTTGTGCCCATATGCGTTTTCTTATGTGTTTTTTTCTATTTCTTTGCAGCCTCTTCTGCTCTTTCACCACCACCACCACCAAGTCTGTTTGTGCCATTAGGTAAGTGTTTGGAGGGCCTCTTGTGATTTGTGCCCATATGCGTTTTCTTATGTGTTTTTTTCTATTTCTTTGCAGCCTCTTCTGCTCTTTCACCACTACCACCACCACCACCACCACCACCACCACCACCACCACCACCACCGTGTTTGTGCCATTAGGTAAGTGTTTGGAGGGCCTCGTGTGATTTGTGCCCATATGCGTTTTCTTATGTGTTTTTTTCTATTTCTTTGCAGCCTCTTCTGCTCTTTCACCACTACCACCACCACCACCACCACCACCACCACCACTACCACCACTGTGTTTGTGCCATTAGGTAAGTGTTTGGAGGGCCTCGTGTGATTTGTGCCCATATGCGTTTTCTTATGTGTTTTTTTCTATTTCTTTGCAGCCTCTTCTGCTCTTTCACCACTACTACCACCACCACCACCACCAAGTCTGTTTGTGCCATTAGGTAAGTGTTTGGAGGGCCTCGTGTGATTTCTGCCCATATGCGTTTTCTTATGTGTTTTTTTTCTATTTCTTTGCAGCCTCTTCTGCTCTTTCACCACTACCACCACCACCACCAAGTCTGTTTGTGCCATTAGGTAAGTGTTTGGAGGGCCTCGTGTGATTTGTGCCCATATGTGTTTTCTTATGTGTTTTTTTCTATTTCTTTGCAGCCTCTTCTGCTCTTTCACCACTACCACCACCACCACCACCAAGTCTGTTTGTGCCATTAGGTAAGTGTGTTCTGTAACTGTTCACTAATTATACTGTATATGAAGAGCAATCTGCAAATCATGTTTTTTTCTGTTTTCTCTTTTGTCATTTCAGATTTAGGCGTTTGGGGCTATTTGCTGCTGCTGGACAGCCAGATTCTCTGCCCACCTCGTGCTCCCATGGCCCCACCCACTGGAAGGCTGAGGAGAAGGGACAGGATGGCCAGGGGGGGCAGGGTGGCCAGGGTGGCCAGGGTGGCCATGGGGGGCAGGGTGGCCAGGGTGGCCATGGGGGGCAGGGTGGCCAGGGTGGCCAGGGTGGGCAGGGGGGGCAGGGTGGGCAGATCGTCTGGCTCTGGTGTGAGGGAGGCTCCAGCTGTATCCATGAGGGAGTCCACCATCCCCATCCCGGAGGAGGAAGCCGGGGGAGGTGGTAACACACCAAGTGGACAAGCTGGCTCTTCTGACAGTAGTCCTGGAGAGGGTCCGTCCACCCGAGTCAGCTTGTCCACATTATCCCGGCTTCCCCGTTTCTCCCACAATCAGTGCTGTGTCCTGGTCCAGGCCTATATGGCCAGATATCAGGCGATACATGGGACCAGGGCCGCGGTTAGCTCTGTAACAGAGAAGCACAGATTGTGGGATGAAATCCGGGATGCTGTAAATGCACTGGGTGAAGCACCTCGCCACCGTGACAGTGTGCGGAAGAAGGTCACCGACATCTGTGCGTCCGTTCGGAAGAAGCTAATTGCATGGGCTGCGGAGGGTCTTTATGACCGACAAGGTCGGCTGGATGAACGTGCACGAAGTTCTCTCTGGGATTATCAATTACCTTTCTTGCAGATCATAGGACCCGATACCATCTTTTCCAGAGAGGACTTAGATTCGGATGCTTTGCACCGAGGTAGGATATTATCTTGGATGTCAATTGTGTGAGTTGTTTTGAAAAGATGAACGACTATCCTATGTGTGACATGAATAGAATTTGATACTTGCCCTTCCAATTGTCCTTTTTTTTTTTTCCCCAACCTGCAATTTGTTCATCTGTAGCACGGATCTAAGCCCCTCCACAGCCCATGCAGCTTGGCGACCCAGACGGACTCACGGGTGTTGACATCAGTGCTGACCCTCCTCCTGGTAGGTCCCATATCATATTGTGCCAAACAATGTAGATGTATATTTTATTCTTTCCAAGATAGCTCATATTGCTATGTCCTTTACAGAAGATCCGCAGCAGGGAACACACCCAGTGCAGCAAGGCCTGGAGGTGTAACGCTCCTGCGTTTTATGTATGATGTGGATTTTCAGCTGCAGAAATATTCCACTTCAGTAGTCATGTAGAGAAACGCTGAGACACCAATCCCAACTCCCAATGACTCATCATGTGTAGATGATCTCAATTCAGCAAGTAAATACACACACTCAATAAGATGTTTCCTAGAGTGACTTATGTATATAGTAACACAGTGATGATAGGCTGAAGAGACAGGTTGGGTAGAGATGGTAGATGACAGACACTTGAAAGGAAATGTTCTTGAAAGTAAGATAGTAGCAGATGGGATGCAGATAGGTTTAGCAATCATGTATGGTAGCAGATGACAGAGTAGCAGGTGGACATACAAGAGAGATCAACCCAGTGCAAGAACAGGTGGTAGTAGGCTCAAGAGCTAGCAATCTTAGATAATGCAGATGTAGTAATAGTCCTTAGTATGCAGAGCTAGATAGTGTAAGCTTTAGTATGAAGGTTATAGAGGTTTCCCCTGTGGGGTACTTATCACTAATAGCAATGTAGCAGAGGAGAGGTTCGGCAAGAGCGGATGATCCGGTAGCGGGATACAGGGATCAGCGCAGCGTGGTTCCGACAGCGAGGTATGCTTGCAAGCATGAGAGCTTCAAGACAAGTTAGCATCAAGGCACAAAGCAGTTTGAACAAACACATGTGAGTGAGAGCCAGCGATCTAAATAGCCATCCAGTCCGGCGCTCAGTGATGACAGCATCAGTCTTAAAGGTGTATGCACACCTTACCAAAAGAGAATGGTGGGGCGCATACACTTATGAAAGAGTAATTAGGGTACCCAAAGGTACCAGAACATTACAGTACCCCCCCCTTAAGGCCGGCTCCTGAAGGCCTCTGGAGCTGGTTTGTCTGGGTACTTCGCATGAAAATTGCGGATTAATCTAGAGGCATGTATGTCAGAGGTGTTTAGCCAGGTGTCGTCTTGGGGCCCATAGTTCTTCCATCGAACCAAGTACTGAAGTCTTCCTCTGTGGATACGAGAATCCAGAATCTCTTTTATCTCATATTCTTCTCCACCTTCAACTTGTACAGGAGGAGGGGGTGGGATAGTAGGCCTTATTCCTTGGTCAGGAACATGGGGCTTCAGTAGCGACACATGGAAAATGGGATGTATTTTGAGGTCTATTGGCAATGTAAGCTGTACTGCAGCTTTTCCAATAAGTTTCTTGATTGGGAAAGGTCCCAAGAACAGAGGTCCAAGCTTTTTGCTAGGGATTTTCAGTCTTAAATTTTTTGTTGAGAGCCAAACGAGGTCCCTGATAGCGTACTGAGGAGAAGGTCTTCTGCGAAGATCATAGTACTTCTTTTGTTGACTATGAGCGTGTGCAATGGTAGTATTAAGCAAACCCAGAGAGTCCTTTATTTGGGTAAGATAGTCTGAGGCTACTGGGTTATTTGAAGGAAGGATGCGTGGTGGAAGAATAGAGGGATGAAACCCATAGTTCAAGTAGAACGGACTCTGTTTGGTCGTACTGTGGGTTGCGTTGTTGTAGGCAGAGGGAGAAGATCCACCCAATCATCCTGTTGGTAAGAAGTGTAACAACGTAAATATTGCTCGATGCATTGGTTGACTCTTTCAGTCTGTCCGTTGGTCTGCGGATGGTAAGGAGAAGTGAGCTTCCGCTCGATCCGTAGTATGTGACATAGTTCTTTCCAGAACTTGGAAATAAATTGTGATCCACGGTCAGACAGAAGAGTTTTTGGGATACCATGTAACTTAAAGACATGTTTCATCAGGAGTTCTGCCGTTTGTTTGGACGAAGGTAGTCTGCGAATAGCAATGAAATGTGCCATTTTTGTCAGATGGTCCACTGACACTAAGATGGTATTAAATCCTTTGGAAGGAGGCAATTCCACTATAAAGTCCAAGGACACAACTTCCCATGGAGTTTGGGATATTGGTAGACTGCATAGTAGACCGGATGGTCTCGTAGTGTCAATTTTGGACCTGGCACAGACATTGCATGAAGAGACGAATTTTTGTATAGATGTTTTCATGTCAGGCCACCAGAATTGCCTGGTAATCAGATTAAGAGTCTTTGTCATACCCATATGTCCTGCCATAGGCACATCATGCGATAATTCCAAGATCTTGGTGCGTATGGTAGGTGGTATGTAAAGTTTGTCATTGTAGTAGAGGAAGCCTTCTGCATCAGTATTTAGTTGTGGTGGGGGTGAATCCAAACTTATACCATGCAAAACCTCTTCCTTCAAGGAACGGACAACTCCAATAATGCGTTTGTGAGGTATTATAGGAACGGAAGGGATTTCGAAGTAGTTTTCTTCAGTTAGTCGTGATAGTGCATCCGCCTTTTTGTTCTTATCTGCAGGTGTGTAGGTCACTAGGAAGTTAAACCTTAGAAAGAATAGTGACCATCGTACCTGTCGGTGAGAGAGAGTTTTGTTAGTCTGAAGATATTGGAGATTTTTATGGTCCGTGTATATAAGTATTGGTAATTGGGTGCCTTCGAGTAGATGTCGCCAATTCTCCAGAGCCAATTTTATAGCAAGCAGTTCCTTTTCACCCACGGGGTAATTTATCTCTGGACTGCTTAGGGATTTAGAAAAAAAGGCGACTGGATGAAGTGGTGAAGTGTGAGTTGGTCGTTGGGAGAGTATTGCTCCTACTGCCATGTTTGACGCATCTACTTCCAGAATGTATTGGAGGGATGGGTCTGGATGGCGTAATATGGGAGCAGAAGTAAACCTTGTCTTTAACAGGTGAAAAGCTTTATTTGCTTCATCTGACCATTTGAATGTTTTTTTAATGCTAGTGAGCTGTGTGAGGGGTCTCACAATGACAGAGAAGTTTCTGATGAACTTCCTGTAGAAATTCGAAAATCCAAGGAATCGCTGTAGCGCCTTGCGTGTGGTTGGTGTAGGCCAATCCTGAATGCAGGATATCTTACTCATGTCCATCTCGATTCCTGTTTTGGATATGATGTAGCCTAGAAACAGTACCTCTTCTTTATGAAACAAGCATTTTTTCAGTTTCACATAAAGGTTGTGTGCAAGCAACCTCGATAATACTAGTCTTACATGTCTTATGTGTTCAGACAGGGATCGTGAATATATAAGTATATCGTCCAGATATACCACAACACAGACATCTAGTAAGTCTCTGAAAATATCGTTTATAAATCGTTGAAAAACTGCAGGGGCGTTGCATAGCCCGAATGGCATTACAAGATATTCGAACAATCCGTATCTGGTTCTGAATGCAGTCTTCCACTCGTGTCCATCACGGATTCGAATGAGATTGTATGCTCCTTTCAGGTCCAATTTTGAAAAATAGGTAGCTCAACGCACCTGCTCAATGAGCTCAGGGATAAGCGGTAGAGGATAGCGATCTTTTATTGTAATAGCATTCAATTGCCTATAGTTGATGATAGGCCTGAGACTTGAGTCCTTATTGCGGACAAAAAAGAGTCCTGCTGCTGTGGAAGAAGTGGAAGGTCTAATAAAACCTTTCTTCAAATTCTCATCCAAATAGTCTTTGAGATGGGAAAGTTCATCCTGTGAAAGAGGATAAACATGACCGAACGGCAATTTGCTATTTGGGAGTAGATCAATGCTACAATCATAGTCTCGATGGGGAGGTAGTGTTTGAGCATTTTTCTCAAGAAAAACCTCAGAGAGATCCTGATAACATAGTGGTGCAATCTCATCTGTCACCACAGACAGGATCTTCCCGAAAGACGGGAGGTTACACGTACCCTCGCAATAGCAAGAGAGGAAGGCCAGGGTCCGTTCCTTCCAATCTATGGTTGGTTGATGTGTGTGCAACCAGGGAAGTCCCAACACAATGGGAAAGTGGGGTGAAGGTATTAGATCGAAGGTAGTGGTCTCCATATGAGACCCGTTAGTAGTGACTAGGAGTCCCTGTGTCTGATCAGTGATCGGTCCAGAGGATAAAGGAACACCGTTAATAAGACTCACTGAGACAGGTTTAAGTTTAGAAATAATAGGAACTTTATTTAAAGCAGCAAAACGTATGTCAATATAATTTCCACAAGATCCTGTGTCAATCATGGCCTTAGTAGTAATCCTGTTCTGGTCCCACTGTAATGTTAAGCAAACAGAAAGGTAAGGGTTAGTGATTGAAGTTGTCAATCCCCCTAGGAGGACATGTGAACACTCACCCTTCTTTTTGTAGACTAGGGGACAGACGTTTATCTTGTGATCCGGGGATGCACAGTACAAGCAGAGATTACCAGATTGTCTTTTGGCTCTTTCCATAATTGATAGAGGTGGGCGTATGGTTCCTACCTCCATAGGAACGGGGTCAACGGCCGAAATCCGAGAAGAACTGGATAATGGCATTCCCATTTTCTCAGCCTTTCTTTCTCGTAGTCTTCTATCTATGGTGATACTGAGTTGTATCAATGCATCCAGGGTTTTTGGCAGATCCGCTCGGGCGAGCTCGTCTTTAACGGCCTCTGATAGGCCAAGCCTAAATTGGGTTTTCAGAGATGCATCATTCCATTCTGAATCAAGGGTCCATCTCTTGAATTCTGCGACAAAGTCTTCTACAGGTCTCCTACCTTGTTTCAAGGATCTTAATTGAAGATCGGCAGTACTCTGCCTATTGGGATCATCATATAGGCTAGTGAGTTCTGCTAGGAACAAGGCATAGGAATTGAGAAGCTGGTCGCTTTTCTCAAAAAGAGAGTCTGCCCAGGCCCGAGGATCGCCTGCTAGGTAAGAAATAATAGTACAAACCTTAATGTGATCAGTAAGGTAGGTACGGGGTTTTAGCAAGAAAAGTAACTCACATCCGTTTTTAAATTCGCGAAATTTTTTGCGATCGCCTGTAAATACCAAAGGAGGATTTATTTTGGGTTCAGGGGACTGAGCAGTGGTAAGTTGTGTCAGTCTAATTACCTGCTGCGACAGAGCCTGATTGTCTTCTTTTAATTCAGCAAGTGCGTGTATTAACGCAGTTACTTGCTGTTTAATTGTGTCATCTGAGTGGTTATTTCTGCTGAATTTATTTGTGGTTCGTTCAATCTGTAACGCTCCTGCGTTTTATGTATGATGTGGATTTTCAGCTGCAGAAATATTCCACTTCAGTAGTCATGTAGAGAAACGCTGAGACACCAATCCCAACTCCCAATGACTCATCATGTGTGGATGATCTCAATTCAGCAAGTAAATACACACACTCAATAAGATGTTTCCTAGAGTGACTTATGTATATAGTAACACAGTGATGATAGGCTGAAGAGACAGGTTGGGTAGAGATGGTAGATGACAGACACTTGAAAGGAAATGTTCTTGAAAGTAAGATAGTAGCAGATGGGATGCAGATAGGTTTAGCAATCATGTATGGTAGCAGATGACAGAGTAGCAGGTGGACATACAAGAGAGATCAACCCAGTGCAAGAACAGGTGGTAGTAGGCTCAAGAGCTAGCAATCTTAGATAATGCAGATGTAGTAATAGTCCTTAGTATGCAGAGCTAGATAGTGTAAGCTTTAGTATGAAGGTTATAGAGGTTTCCCCTGTGGGGTACTTATCACTAATAGCAATGTAGCAGAGGAGAGGTTCGGCAAGAGCGGATGATCCGGTAGCGGGATACAGGGACCAGCGTGGTTCCGACAGCGAGGTATGCTTGCAAGCATGAGAGCTTCAAGACAGGTTAGCATCAAGGCACAAAGCAGTTTGAACGAACACATGTGAGTGAGAGCCGGCGATCTAAATAGCCATCCAGTCCGGCGCTCAGTGATGACAGCATCAGTCTTAAAGGTGTATGCGCACCTTACCAAAAGAGAATGGTGGGGCGCATACACTTATGAAAGAGTAATTAGGGTACCCAAAGGTACCAGAACATTACAGGAGGAAGGTGTTGGTATGTCTAGCAAATTAATATTTTTTTTGGAATCTTATTAACCCCGTTAACACACATGTTTTTTCTTTTGAAAGAGTGTTGCCTTTTAGATGTTTACCCTGCAAAACACCATTGACAGCATTAATGGGTGCCGTCATTAGTATTCAGACCAAGCCTTCTTAACCTTTGGGAGGGTTTAGCAAGTGTCCTATGAGCCCAGGAAAGCACTTTTGAATGTTTGGCCTCAATGCTTCATTCCTGAAGCTAGGAGGGCAATCTGGCCATAATCATTACTGCCTAAGGTTATGTACTAAACCTTTTTTTTTTTGTTTTTTTCAAAGAACATCAGGCCCCTCTTGACGTAGCAGCTGGAGTTGGATCAGGAGCTGGCGACGATTCTGCATCCAGTGCTGTGGTATGTGATATAAGGGAACAAGGTGCACATGTAACATTTCAATGGTAGTAATGATTTTGGGCTAGATGTGGCTTACATTGTGTGTGTTAAATTAGTGCTATGACATTATGACGATGCACCAGCACAACAAGAGTTCGATCTTGAACATCAGGGAATTATGTTATAATTTGGTGTGCCACTAATGTTCCAAAAACATCCAGGACCTTTAAAGTCCGGCCAGTCTTTGATTTTCCAGGTCCAAATTCATGTGTATCGTTTTGTTGGGTTGTCCTGTAGCCGATTGATGGCGAGATTTTAGACAACATACGTAGATGTAGAAAGTCATTGGTGTAGTAACAGATTTACCAAAAGCATAAACAACCTACCACACCAGGGTTAATTGGGAACACCTTCATGTCGAAACTTTTTTGCCTTTGTCATATTAGTCCTACCAATATAATATGTACCCATTATCAGAAGTGTTGCTAGCTTGGATAATATTACAATGAACAAGTACTTATTAGAAGCACATCAAACTTTTCTACGTTCTGCTTGGGGTGTTAAGTTGTCAAACTAATCTGAACTATTTAGTCATGATGTTTGATAATGATTTGGTCTATTTCCTCTGCTTTCAGGTAGCCTTCGACGCATAGGGATTGTCACCTACCCAACGTCGTCCATCTATGCTGGATGTAGCCGAGAGGCTGCTTGATGAGTATCGGATCCAAAATGAGTTAAGGAGGCGTACTCAGCAATCTACTGAGGTAGTACGTCTGCTCAGGCTCATACAGGAATCTGTAGCAACAATGGTACAGGTTCAACAGGATATGCGTAACAGCTTGGTAAGTTTAGCAGACCAGCATCAATGGGATCGGCAAAGTGTTGACACTCAGGTGCTGGCCACACGCCAATGCCTGTTTGGATCTGAAGATGCCCCATTGGCAGAGCCCTCCCAAACATCTCACTCACCTGCCACTGCAGGTTGTGGTAGTGGGAGGGTAATGCCAGTGTTGGCCACTTGTCAGGCAGCTGGGGATGGGACAATTCCTCCTGTAGCCACTCCTAGCACTTCACACTCCGTTTGGACTCCCACACCCCTCAATGAGCAATCCTCCTGCACAACCTCATTGCGCACTGGTTCCACAATGCCCCTTCCATTTGACTACACTCCCTATACACCTTTAGAACTTCACTCCTACCCAGGCCATCACCCTTTGTCAACAGCCCCACATGCCATTTCCCCCCGCACCGTGGACCACAACAACCAATCAACCACCACTCCCCACACATCTTCACAACCCTTGCACCACCAGCAGCATCAAATAGCCTCGGGGCAGCAGCTAACAAATTTACTGGTAATGGCACACTATCCCCAAATTCTTAGGCTGAGCACAGAGCAGATTGGACTATTGGCACAAGATCTTATGTCTGGGACATTTCCAGGGTTCACCACCCTGCATCAGCAGCAGCCTCATGCACAAGATCTGATCATAATGGGCCACTATACCACAACTCTAAGGCTGACCCAAGAGCAGATGGGACTATTGGCCCAACATTTGATGGCAGGAACCTTTCCAGTGTTCACCACACTGCATCAGTCACCACCACCACCACCACCACCAACTTAATTTGATCTTTTTTTATTTATTTGTGTTAGTTTTGTTAATGATTGTTACATTGGCCAATTTGTGGGGCCATTTTATGGTTTAATTTGAGGGTGGCACAATATGATTTATTATAGTGTTTTTTTTTGGTGATGCAATTAAATTTTATGCAAATTGATTAGTTTGTGTTTGATCTTTGTTTTTTTAGGAGTATTGGTGGCCAAGTAAGGGCCCTGGTTAATGTAGGCATTTACAGTAAACCCCCCTCCATTGCGGGGGTTACGTTCCGGACCCAGCCGCGAAAAGTGAAATTCCGCGAAATAGAAAAACCCTATTAAAATGCATTGTAGGCATGTTTTTTTACTGTCACTGTACGTGTAAAAGCATTTTAAGGTCTTTAAACACACTTTTAAAACAATAGAAACTCATTTAAACACATAAAAGATACTAAGAGACAGAGCAAGAGCTATGGAAAACACAAAAATATTTCATTTTTAATGATTTATATAGTAAAATAACATTACAAAAAAAACGCGAATTACCGGGACCGCAAAAACTGAACCGCGATGGAGCGGGGGATTACTGTATACACACGTGCTTCTCTATCTCCAAACATATGATTTCATTTAAATTTGGAAAACTCAATGTTCACATAATGACCCAAGAAAAGGTCTCCCTTCAAATGTAGCTTCAAAACAAGTCTCAAGGATAACATAAACCAAAGCCAACATGCTAACAATTACAGACCACACCACTCGACTAAACAAATACAACACAAAAGACATTCGATGTGTACACCAAAAAGAAAACTTTGGTAATAAAAGATACATTTTTTTTAATAACACATGTAGGTGTCTACCAACTGTAGCGTCAAAAAAATATATTATTAAAATATATAATATAATGAACAAAATTTCAAATGTAACATTTGTGTTGCAACGTGCAACATACAATTTTTTTATTTTTATTTTTATTAAAAAATTTTTTTTTTTTTTTCCAAAATTATGTTTTTTTAATTTTTTTTTCCCAAAAAAGGTTTTTTTTAGTAAACATTTTTTTATTTTTTTTCCCAAAAAAGGGTTTGTTTAGTAAACATTTTTTTATTTTTTTTCCCAAAAAAGGGTTTTTTTAGTAAACATTTTTTTATACTTTTTTTTTCCCAAAAAAGGGTTTTTTTAGTAAACATTTTTTTATTTTTTTTTTCCCAAAAAAGGTTTTTTTTAGTAAACATTTTTTTTTTAATATTTTTTTTTTTAACTAAACATTTTTTTATATTTTTGTTTAAAATATTTTTTGGTTTCTTTTTTTTCTTTTTTTTTGGTAAGAACGATTCAAAGGCGTGACATTACGCACAAATGGCTCCTTAGGGTCCGGATCCACCCCACACAGCTGCTCCAATAACATTATTCGTTCTCCGCACCACTTTAAATACGCCAGCATTACCTCGCTGGTGAGGTGGGTGTGCCCTGGGTAGAAAAAGACATGACAATTAGTTTTATGCAAAATGATCCTAACAAGGATTGTAATTAATGTGCCTCAACAAATATGCTTAGGAGTCTATTGGTTGGTTTTTATGAACACTCTGAAGCAAATATGCTAAATTGCTGTTGTAAACCTTGAACTCAAACTTTCAACTCTAATTGTTCAAAAGGTTACATAAGATGACTTGGAATGTTAGTAGCAGTTCCACCAAAGCTAAGTAAAAGGCTTTTCTGCATGTAAACACAAGCAATCATTTTGAAGAATGTAAGGTGTTTTGGGTTCAATTGGTCAACATGATACATATGCACACATTTATCTCTATCACCATTGGAATCTGTGGAGCGTTCTCTCTCCCTCTTACTGTCTATAGATTGAACCTGACACATATTAGAGACTCACCCTTTGGAATTTTGAGGGACAGTTCTGGACAGAGCAGATGTGTCTGCTCCCCTGATCTCCTTTCCGCCATCCCAGCTGTGTTAAGAGAGAAGAAAAAGTTTCTCAACAAATGGACTCATGCTAACTGTAGGTTACGCAGTCATGAAAACGCTCTAACACCCACTCCTTACCCCTCCACACTTCCCTGAAAGTTTTATTTAGACATTGATACGGTGGTGATGCAGATTTGTAAAGTGCAAGCGTCATTCTTCTGGGTGAAGCTTGTAGCGTTAAGGATACGTACTCCCTGCTTTTGTGCTGATTGTGTTTCTCTGATGTTTTTTGTGCCTCAGCCCTGCCTGTTCTAAGTGTTGGAAACATATCATTTTTGGAGGGCTGCGGAAAACTAATCAGGTTAGACTTACCCTCTCTAGGTTTTTGGGGACGAGAGAAATAACAATCCTCCTTTTTACATGGCCCCTGTACACACCTCTAGGCACCTCCCTCCTGTTGGTTGACCCCACAGCAGGCAGCTTGCTATGGAGGCACATGAGATGAAGCCAAGCACCCTGTGCCTGTTCAGGCACTAGGCTGTGAGCCAGCCTTGCCCCCCTCCCTTCCGATGGTCTCAATGATTAGGAGTGACAGCATCAGGAGGCAATATTGGCATGCTGTCACCTCAGTTAAGGAGGAGGGGGAGTCTGTTCCAGACAAGTATTTGTGCAAAATTTTAGACAGTAAGAAAATGGTCCCAGTAAGTCTTAGGGGGAATATGCACACCTATCACTTGGAATACTAATGCATAGAATGCATTCACATAAAGAACCTGCTGCCTTTAGAACAACTTGAAGCCTGATCGGGGACATACACAGTTAGCATTTCTCCACTTACTAAGTAGACACATTACTGCAAAAGCACACAACTTACCATCATCACGTTTTTTTTTGGCCCCCCGAACAGGATGGGCTTGCTGGCTCAGGAGAAACTGCACAAAAAGAACACAAATTGTGAACTGGAATGTGGTACATTACCGAGGAAGAGTATTTATGAAAGATTGATAAACACATTTTCAGTGTTGACTAAATCAGGACAGGAGTAAATTACAATGTCCCCAAAAAATTTACAAGTACAAAGCACACCATTTCCAATGTAGAGAAACTAACACCAATTTAGAATAGGGTGGCTTGAGAAAACTTAAAAAAAATAACATGTCCTGTAATGCTCCCCAAAACCACCTTTCAAACATGAAGGTTAAGCAAGAGTGTTTCATGACCAACCTTCCTGTCACATATAGCAAAACTACACTTGCTTTGACTCCAACTTAGATTATCCTAGATACACATCATCCTAGCACACACAATACATGTGATAATCTAATTTTAGGTACTTACAGACTAGTTCAGGGGAGCCACTAACATCATCTGCCTCCACCCCTGGAGTGGGGGAGGATGGGGTAGACCCTTCATGGGGGGATGGTGTCGTATCTCCTAGAAACACAAAGACACGGATACAATCCTTGAACAAAAGCTATTTGATAAAGGCACACAGAAAGTAGTCGGGAAACATTGAAGGTAGTAGTTACAGTGGACTGGGTAAGCAGCGGCCCCTCTTCCCCAGTCCTCCACAACAAACATCCTCAATGTCAGCTGCTACATAACCCCAATGTCAAAATATATATATTACAGCCCTTATATTTCCCAGGACACATTGAACACACAAACACATGTAGAATACTTACTTCCCATTTGAGGAGAGCCCAGGTCCTCATCAGTGTCTGACCAATTGGCCTCTTCTTGGGCAACAGTGTCTTCCTGGCCCGGATCCAGGCGACTTGGCCCTGCCTGAGGCTCCTCTCTTGCTGAAGTTACATCAACCACAAAAGAAAACAAAACAAACAATCATTCCTCCAAGTTCGACCTAATACACAACACAACAGCACATCCACATTACTTACAGTGGGCCTGAGAAGTCTGAGGCTCAAGATCCTCATCACTGGTTTCTAAAAAAAATCAACAAAAATTAAACATCAAAAATAATACATTATATATTATTTATGGACACAAATGGGCAGTAACCTCTCATCATGCTAGCACCATACTCAATGCCCCTACAATTCAGAACATAGAAGTGCACTTACACCAATGAGATGCATTGAGCATGTTTTAAAACAGGAGGGCACCATGCAAATTAAGCGGTCGCCTAAGGCCTCGCACCTACAGGGGCCTTGCAGCCAGTGGCGGAGCACCAACATTTCGAAGGGCGCAGTCAAGGAAATCGCCCAAGTAAAAGATTGCTTTCAATCCTCGGATCTAAAATTGGCAGCAGTGTGCTGCAGTCCCTTCACTGCGTCTGCCAGGTGTCTGTTGTCCGCTGACACTTACTCCTCCTTCTCTGACTGGGGATTGGCCGTCTGATCATGTTATCCTAAGATGTTGAGGAATCGGTAGGTGTGTACCTGCACCAGTAGGAAGTGACAGCCCGGTCAACTCACTCTGCTATCATCGGTTGTTGCTCTGGGAGGAGAGCTCTGCCCTGGACCAGGAACATACAGGTAACCAGGCCCAGACTTGATATTTTGCAGGCTGGTCATAGATTTGTGGTGTCTACTATGCAAAGGGGGTGAGTAGCCCCAGGGAAGTTGGAAGAGTCCGAAAATGGTTGGTGGAGGAGGAGGAGAAGAAAGCCCTGGGTGGCTGGGGGACAAGGAGAGGGCCCCTGGGTGTTTTCTAGAGGAGGAAAGACCCCAATGACGCCAGAGTCAGTTGCCAGGGAAGAGAGTGGCTTTCATGTCAGATATGCAGGACTTGCTCAGCTCCAAACATGGTGGCGATGGAGCCCTTTGCCCTACACAATGACAGCACCCGAGGTGGAAGGTGAGGGGTAGCGGGTCTTTGACATTATATAGCATATGGACTCTGTCCATTATTGGTAGTTTTGTTTGGAGTTGTCCTTTAGATGTTTAACTCTGTTGTTTTTGCCCCGAGCTGTGAGGAACTGAGGTATGACAGCCCATTATGCTGGGACTTATAGTGCCCTAGAATGTGGAGGACTGAGGAATCCTTAGTCCCTAACAGAGGGCACTACAAGTCTTAGCATAGCAGGCAGTAGTTCCTCAGTCCCCTACAGAGAGCAGTACAAGTCCAAGCAGGTAGCCTTCTGCAGTGGGACTTGTTGTGCCCTTGACTGTGGTGGACTGAGGAAGGGAAGTGTAAGGGGGTCTCTGTAAGCTCAGATGTATGGGGGAGCTTTGGTGACCACAGAGTTCCCTTTTACACCAGAGTCCCCAGCTTCCCCCCTCAAATAATGGTTCCCAGAACTCTCCTTACATCAGAGTCTTCACACTTCCCTCTTACAGAGTAGTAAGTCTGGAGACTCCGATGTAAAGGGGGCTCTGTGAAATGTGATTAGAGATTTGACATTTCTACAAATAAAATTTTTCAACTTACCATCCACAATTTGTAGCTGCTGGAATGGCTCGCTCTCTCTGAACTCATATTGCAGTGTGGCCGTCCTCCTCCTCCCCTTCTTCACCAAAAGCACAAGAGGGTGTCGGCCGTCCGCTTTGGCTAGAAGCAGAAGAGAAAAAAGAAACATAAAAAAGACTAATGTACATAGTAGTATTAAAGGTTGTGAAGAGACACTTGATGGAGGTAGGAAAGGTAGGAGCGAGAGGGAGGGGAGGGGGGGGGGGTGTTGGTATTTGTGTTGTTGCATACCTAAACACATGTCCACCTACCCACAAATTTGTAACCTATCTGGTCACATGTAATGTATATTTTTACTTACCGGAGATTTGCTCCACAGCCTTTTTCAGGAGCCTGGGTGAGCGCCTTTTGGCATCACTCCAGGCCCGCTGGAGATCCACCACACGAGGCTGGAACTGGAATCTCCGCCGCAGCCTCATCCGGACACGACACATGATCTTGTGCTTTTGGTGAAGATGCATATTCACCTTGTCATACCCCCAGAGGAGGAGGAGCTGTGGAAAGAGCAATGTATGTTTGAGTCCAAGTATGTCCAAAAAAGTACAGTCTTACAAAAACATGCTAGGTGATCTTTGAGATATTGTAGAACAAAGAATCCCATTTCTGGTGATACATATACATCGATGTCCAAATCTACCTCCATGACATAGGTTGCCCCACACTGGTGATTTCCTCTACATGATATTGCCATTTTGTCAATTGGCCTTTCATTACACACCCAGGGCCGCCATCAGGGGGGACAGCCAATACACATGTAGGGGGCCCGAGTGCCTGTAGGGGCCCTGGACCCGCCATCCATGAAGTGTGCAGGAGACAGTAGCCAGGTGACACATAAGGCAGGAGAAGCGCCGAAGGATAAATGCATAGTAAGCACAGTAAACTAGCTGGCAGGGCTGGGACTCAGGAGATGTTATGAGGGAGGGACTTAAGAGCCTTTCAGCTACTCATTGGCTGAGGAGGTAACAGGAGGCAGGCTGATCCGCTTCCTGCTGCCTCCTTAGCCAATGGGTACACAGGGTGCACTGTCCATCACTGCACAGCCTTGTGCTTCCTCTGCTGATGGGATAGAATTCCTCTGCCAAAAAAACATGCTGCAGAGATGGAGATTAGAGTTGAGCGGACACCTGGATGTCTGTGTTCGGCGGGTTCGGCCGAACTTTAAAAAAAAGTCCGGGTCCGTGTCCCGGACTTTTGCCGAACTTTTCCCGGACACCGAACACCATGGAACTCAATGGGGACCCGAACTTTCAGGCACTAAAATGGCTGTAAAACACCAAAGGAAAGGGCTAGAGTGCTGAAAATGGCAGCAAAACATATTTAAGAGCATGGCAAGTGCTCTGCAAACAAATGTGGATAGGGAAATAACTTAAAACAACAAAAAAAAAACCCAGAAAAATAAAACAATGTTCTTCATCTCTGAAGGACGAGGCCCATATGGAGTAGGAGGGAGGTTGAGGTGGTGGTGGATGTGGCGGTCTCATAGGCGTGCGCACAGGGTGTGCCGGATGTGCCTGGGCACACCCTAATCACCTAGGGCACATAGCATTATCGCTCTGTTTGCCAGTGAGGAGATGGGAAAGATCTCCCTCGGACCTGCTCTGCTCTATTTCACTTTGCCAGCAGGGAGAGTAATGTATCGGGGCCATGTACATGTAGGCAAACACATGCATGTGTATTTAAACTTTGGGGTGCACACCCTAATGCAATAGGCTGCGCACACCTATGGGCGGTGTAGGTGGAAGCGGCGGTGGAGGAGGACCAGGGCTGGATTAAGAGCATCATGGGCTTGGTGCTGAGGATTTTGAAGGGCCTTAAGGGCCGTGCCTTGGCATGCACCCAGAGGAGGAAGGGTGCAGCCATGCATGCCTAATTCAACATGGGATGCTGTCTCTGAAGCCCATAAACACATCCATGCATCGGCAACTGTCCCTCCTTGTCCGTCCTTCGTGTTGTGTGGGGAGGTTCTGAGGGAGCTGCCTGGGGAAGCGAGCATAGAAGCCAGACTTCTGTGTTTACAAGTGACAGAAGAGCGGTAACAGTGAATATGGCCAACCCGGGGCCTATATAAAAGATAGGGGCCTGGAGCTGCAGCTCCAATAGCCCCTACGTTAATCTGGCCCTGAGGAGGAGGACGAGGTAGCCAACACTGCTTCTTTTCACAAATTTTAAATGAGGGTACACCCCAAAAGAGTGAGAAAGAGCAAAAATGGAACAATGGGTGGGTAAGGTCAGTATCCATCGCTATTCTGCACAAGGTACGGAAAAGTCCCGTGGGATCCATGCCTGGTTCATTTTAATGAACGTGAACTTGTCCACATTGTCTCTGGACAGGCGGCTGCGCTTGTCTGTTATAACGCCCCCAGCCGTGCTAAATACCCGTTCAGATAATACACTGGCTGCAGGGCACGCCAGCACCTCCAAGGCGTAAAGGGCAAGCTCAGGACATGTGCCCAATTTGGAGACCCAGAAGTTGAAGGGGGCAGACCCGTCATTCACTACATGTAGGCGTGTGCACACATACTGCTCCACCATGTTGGTAAAATGCTGCCTCCTGCTAAGAAGTTCCATCTGAGCTGCTGGTGCTGCTGTTTTTTGTGGCGTGCTGACAAAGCTTTTCCACATTTCGGCCATGCTAACCCTGCCTTCTGAGGTGCTGGCGGTGCCCTGGTTGCGTTGGCGACCTCTTCCTCCTCTGCCTTGTGCTTCCACTGTGGCCCCGCTGTCAGGTGGGAATGCCAGCAGCATCGCGTCTACCAGCGTGCGCTTGTACTCGCGCATCTTGCGATCGCGCTCCAGTGAGTGAATTAAGGACAGTACGTTGTCCTTGTAACGGGGATCCAGCAGCGTGGCCACCCAGTAATCAGCACAAGTTAGAATTTGGGCAACTCGGCGGTCGTTGTGGAGACACTGCAGCATGTAATCGCTCATGTGTGCCAGGCTGCCCACAGGCAACGAAAGGCTGTCCTCTGTGGGAGGTGTATCGTCTGTGTCCTCTGTATCCCCCCAGCCACGCACCAGTGATGGCCATGAGCTGGCCTGGGTGCCACCCTGCTGTGAACATGGTTCCATCTCCTCCTCCAGCTCCTCCTCCTCATCCTCCAGAACTGTGCCCCTGCTGGACAATTGTGTCCCTGGCGTTTGTGTGTGCAGGAACCCACCCTTGGAGCCCCTTGCGAATGACTGCCCTGAAAGCCTTGGAAATGTTACCTCTTCATCCTCCTCCTCCTCATCCTGTGCCACATCCTCTTCCATCATCGCCCGAATTGTTTTTTCAAGGAGGCATAGAAGTGGGATAGTTAAGCTGAGAACGGCGTCATCGCCACTGGCCATGTTGGTGGAGTACTCAAAACAGTGCAACAAGGCACACAGGTCTCGCATGGAGGCCCAGTTATTGGTGGTGAAGTGGTGCTGTTCCGCAGAGCGACTCTCGCGTGCGTGCTGCAGCTGAAACTCCACTATGGCCTGCTGCTGCTCACACAGTCTTTGCAGCATGTGCAAGGTGGTGTTCCACCTTGTGGGCACGTCACATATGAGGCGGTGAGCGGGAAGGCCGAAGTTACGCTGCAGCGCTGACAGGCGAGCAGCAGCAGGGTGAGAACGCCGAAAGTGCGCACAGACGGCCCGCACTTTCTGCAGCAGCTCTGACATATCGGGGTAGTTTTTAAGGAACCTCTGCACCACCAAATTCAGCACATGCGCCAGGCAAGGGATGTGCGTCAAACCGGCTAGGCCCAGAGCTGCTATGAGATTTCGCCCGTTATCGCACACCACCAGGCCGGGCTTGAGGCTCGCTGGCAGCAACCACTCATTTGTCTGCTGTTCCATGCTCCTCCACAACGTGTGGTTTGTCCCCCAAACAGGCAAGTTGTAAAACTGCCTGCTGTCGTTTACCCCTGGCCGCGCTGAAGTTAGTGGTGAAGGTGTTAGGCTGTCCGGATGAGGAGGCGGTAGAGGATGAGGAAGCCGAGCAGGAGGAATTAGGAACAGGAGGCAAACTGAAGCGCCCTGCAATCCTCGGTGGTGGAAGGACATGCGCCAAATTGCTATCCGCCTCAGGCCCATCCGCCACTGCATTTACCCAGTGTGCCGTTAGGGAGATATAACGCCCCTGACCGTGCTTACTGGTCCACGTATCGGTAGTTAGGTGGACCTTGGCACAGATGGCGTTGCGCAGTGCACACCTGATTTTTTCCCCCACTTGGTTGTGCAGGGAAGGGATGGCTTGCCTGGAAAAGTAGTGGCGGCTGGGCACGACGTACTGTGGGACAGCCACCGACGTAAGGTTTTTAAAACTGTGCGTCTCCACCAGACGGAATGACAGCATTTCAAAGGCCAAGAATTTTGAAATGCTGGCATTCAGGGCCAGGGATCGCGGGTGGGTAGGGGGGTACTTCCTCTTCCTCTCAAGTGTTTGGGAGATGGAAAGCTGAACGCTTCCACGGGACATTGTGGAGATGGTTGGTGACCCAGGTGGTGGTGTTGCTGACAGATCCTCTGTTTGCGGGGTGGCAGGTGCCGGTATCACTACAGATGTGGCTGGAGCGGCAGAGACTGCAGCAGAAGAGGAAGCAGGATGAGCCAGAGACGTTTCTTGGTTTTGAAGGTGTCTAAGTGCAAAGCATGAGCTGCAGTGGAGTAGATGCCTGATCATGCAGGTTGTGCTCAGGTTGAGAAGGTTTATGCCTCGCTTCAGGCTCTGATTGCACAGGGTGCAAACCACTCGTGTCCTGTCATCAGCACATTTTCTAAAGAACTTCCACACTAGAGAACTCCTTTGAGCTGACTTTGGTGCGCTCGTTCCCTTGCTGCGTTGGGCAGTAGCAGGCGTAGTGTCTAGGGCACGGGCGCTCCGCTTCTGCACCCTGCTCCCTCTTCTGCTGTGCTGGTGGCTCTGTGCGACCACCGCCTCTTCCTCCAAACTACTCAGGTCACCTGCATGACGTTCATTCCATGTGGGGTCGAGGACCTCATCGTCCTCCACATCATCTTCCACCCAGTCTTCACCCCTGCCCTCCTTGTCGGTCTCCACAATGCTGAACGCCGCAGCAGTTGGCACCTGCGTTTCGTCATCATCGGAGACGTGCTGCGATGGTCCTTGCATGTACTCATCTTGAGAAATGAGTGGTTGGGCATCGCTGCACTCAATCTCTTCCACTTCTGGGGCAGGGCTAGGTGGATGGCCCTGGGAAACCCTGCTGACAGAGTCCTCAAAAAGAACAAGAGACTGCTGTATGGCTTGGGGCTCAGACTGCTTGCCTGATTTGTAAGGGGGTGAGGTGAAAGACGGTTGGACATCGGCTGCAGGTGCCAACTCTGACCTTTCTGCAGTAGACTGGGTGGGAGACAATGTGAAGGAACTGGAGGCACTGTCAGCAGCAAACCAATCTACTATCGCCTCTACGTGTTCTGGCCTCATCACTTCTAGAGGCGTATGATGCCCTACCAAATACTGATGCAGGTTCTGTCGCCTACTCACACTTGAGGAAGGTGTTTCACTTGTGCGTGTAGCTGGCACAGATCGACCACGTCCTCTCCTTGCAACAGGAGCTCTACCAGCAGCACCACGACCCAGGCCACGGCCCCTATTTGACGGTCTCCTCATATTTCTGGAATTTAAGATCTTGCCCTAGAAAGGTGTTTATTGAATAGCGGAACAAAACAACAACAGTATCGCACGGGTGTATCTCACAGTCAAATATGCAAACTATGCCGCAATTTAATGTTTTTTACCCCAAAAGGGTGTATATTGAATAGCGGAATAGGATAAAAAATGGTGTATCTCACACGTACAAACACAGACTAGGCCCGATTAAATTTTTTTGTACCCTAAAGGGAGGATGAGGAAGAGGAGTAGGAGGAGTTGGGAACAGGAGGCAAACTGAAGCGCCCTGCAATCCTTGGCGGGGGAAGGAGATGCGCCAAATAAAATTTAAATGGTGCATCTCACACGTACCGATACAGACTATGCCGTAATTTAATTTTTTACACTCCAAAAGGGTGTATATTGAATAGCGGAATAGGAAAAATTTTATAATACGGTGTATCTCACACGTACAAACACAGACTAGGCCCCGATTACAATTTTTTGTACCCTAAAGGCAGGATGAGGAAGAGGAGTAGAAGGAGTTGGGAACAGGAGGAAAACTGAAGCGCCCTGTAATCCTCGGCGGTAGAAGGAGATGCGCCAAACAAATTTAAAAAGGTGTATCTCACATGTACCGATACAGACTATCCCGCAATTTAATTTTTTACACTCAAAGAGGGTGTATATTGAATAGCGGAATAGGACAAATTTTACAAAACGGTGTATCTCACACGTACAAACACAAACTAGGCCCCGATTACAATTTTTTGTACCCTAAAGGCAGGATGAGGAAGAGGAGTAGGAGGAGCAGGCAGGAGGCAGACTGAAGCACCCTCAAATCCTCGGCAGTATGAGATGCGCCCCAAAAATTGGAGAGGTGTATCTCACACGTACCGACACAGACTATCACGCAATTTAATTGTTTATACCCAAAGGTTTTGATTAAATAGCGGAATAGAAAATATGATCAAAAAAAAAAGTTATGTATATCACACGTACACAACCACACTAGGCCCCAATTACTATTGTTTGTACCCCTAAAAGGATGGATGAGGAGTAGGAGGAGTATGGAACAGGCAGCACCCTCAAATCTTCAGAAGTATGAGATGAACCCCAAAAACTTGGAAAGGTGGATCTCACACGTACCAACACAGACTATCCCGCAATTTAATTGATACCCAAAGGTTTTTATTGAATAGCGGAATAGGAAATATGATCAAAAAAAGTGTATGTATCTCACACATACAGAAGCACACTAGGCCCCAATTACTATTGTTTGTACCCCTAAAAGGATGGACGAGGAGTATGGAACAGGCAACACCCTCAAATCTTCAGAAGTATGAGATGAACCCCAAAAACTTGGAAAGGTGGATCTCACACGTACCAACACAGACTATCCTGCAATTTAATTGATCCCCAAAGGTTTTTATTGAATAGCGGAATAGGAAATATGATCAAAAAAAGTGTATGTATCTCACACGTACAGAAGCACACTAGGCCCCAATTACTATTGTTTGTACCCCTAAAAGGATGGATGAGGAGTAGGAGGAGTATGGAACAGGCAGCACCCTCAAATGTTCAAAAGTATGAGATGAACCCCAAAAACTTGGAAAGGTGGATCTCACACGTACCAACACAGACTATCCCCCAATTTAACTGATCCCCAAAGGTTTTTGATTAAATAGCGGAATAGAAAATATGATCAAAAAAAGTGTATGTATATCACACGTACACAACCACACTAGGCCCCAATTATTATTGTTTGTACCCCTAAAAGGCTGGATGAGGAGTAGGGGGAGTATGGAACAGGCAGCACCCTCAAATCTTCAGAAGTATGAGATGAACCCCAAAAACCCCAAATATCATTCAGCTCTGCTGCAGGCCACAACTTAATTTTTTTTAACCCAAGGCTGTATATTGAATAGTGGAATAGAAAAAAAGTGTATGATTTTTGAAACCACTCAATATTAGCACATGTGAACTGAACACAGCAGTGTATGATCAGTCATTTAGCACAGCACAGCTGAAGGAAAAAGGCTGCACACAGTGCCTGATAGAAAAATACTTTTCTCCCTCCTCCTCAGTGGGCAAAAAAGATTGTGTTCACTGCACCCCAAAAAGATTGTGTTCACTGCAGCCCACACACAGCAAAATGGATGTGGATCACTGACACCTGCCTATCTCCTATCCCACACCAGACAGCAATATCGATTGTAGTTTGTAGAACACACTTTCCCTAAAAATCAGCAGACTCTATCCCTAACAGGATTGATAAGATCGTAGATCGGGACTGCAAACCCCACCCCACACAGCAATATCGGTTGTAGTTTGTAGAACACACTTTCCCTAAAAATCAGCAGACTCTATCCCTAACAGGATTGATAAGATCGTAGATCGGGTGACTGCAAACCCCACCCCACACAGCAATGTCGTTTGTAGTTTGTAGAACGCACTGTCCCTAAAATCAGCAGACTCTCTCCCTAAAATGCCTACAACTCGCCCTGCCTAACACATTCCGACCTGTCCCTCAATTCTATCCGGACACAAATGTTTTTTTTTTCCTGTCTGTCCCTAATCAGCAGCCAGCACGTTGATGTGTGCTCTCTCCCTGATCTAAACAGCAGAATGATGCCTCAGCGGCGCTGCCTCGAACTTATAAAGACTTGGTCACATGCTTCAGACGGCCAATCACAGCTACTGATACATTTGCAGGCATGGCTGGGATGGCTTAGGCACACCAGTTAAACGCTTGTTGATTGGCTGTTGAAAGCCCGCCATGAAAAGCGCGCCAAAGCATGCAAAACCCGGAAATAAAAACGACCGAACACGGATTTTTACCCGAATATACAGTAAAGTGTTCGGGTAACAAAAATCCAATTATTCGGTACGAACACGAATAATACAGTCCGTGTTCGCTCAACCCTAATGGAGATAAGAGAGATGAAAAATAAATGTTTCCTACTGAAGCTGCTAGATTTAGCTAGAATACATGTACAGTTTATAGCCCTTGGCATGTTAATTACAGTCACTGTATTTACAACCTTATTGTTGTCCATATAGCAGGGTGAAAGTAACTTTACACACATGTAGCATAGGTATCAACTTTTGCCACCATGTTAAAAGGACAGCAGTATGGTTAGCATTACAGTGACTGTTATTAATCCAGGCTCACTAAACTAGACAATGCTTGGAAAAGCAAGCCATGCAGATTGCTTTTCAGGTCCCTTTTAACATGAGCCGTCTGATTATTTCTCACGCAGACGTGATAAGCCCCTCCATTCTCCTTTATGGAGTGTTATATGTAAATGGGATTGATTCATTTGAGATGCAGATTTAAACTATGTATGGCCAGGCTGAAGGTACCCAAGTTGATTGATCGATCAACTTGAGGACAACGTACAACCAGTCTGTCAAATTTTACACACACTTATCGCTAGCAGCTCTTGTAGCCACTAGCAATCACTGTGTTTTCCTGGCAGGGGCAGCACTGGGAGAACACAATGGCTCCGCAGGAGGGTTTCCCCTGTCTGTGTTGATGGTGGAATCAAGGCAAAATGTTTTTCCTGCAAGCCACGGAACAAACAAATAATGTTTATTTAATTAATCCATGATTTTGCCAAAATGGGAAAAAAAGATGTTTGCTTTGTATATTCTTAAGTTTGCTACATAACTAGAACATGTAACAGGGTTATATCATTGCATGAGATTTCCCCTCACTTCCTGTCTTGGTGTCACCAGGACAGGAAGTGAGGGAATCTCCCGGTGGGGATATAGCCAGCAATTCTTTCCTTTTATATATACTATGGACATTATAAGGCAACAATTGCAAGCTATTTCCCCACAGTGATATTCCCCCACTTCCTGTTCTGGTGACACTAAGACAGGAAGTGAGGGGAAATCTCATGCAATGATATAACCCTATTAGAAATTCGAGTTCCGTGTAAAAAGTATACATAAAGTAAGCACTTGGTTTCCAAAGTGGCAAAATTATGGAGGCGTTAAAACCCCATAGTGTGATCCGGGGATATGACGCTGTGATCATACACTGCTCAATGTGTCTGTTTATTATGCTGTGCTGAATTATCCTGGATTCGCAATTCCTGCAAGAGGAGGACATGGGATGGGGGAGATGAGAATTTAATGTGGCAGAATTAGCCACACAATCACTCATAATCCTTTTTAAAGGTCCCCAGCAGAATTTGATGGCACTACTGTGAACCACTATGCCATCAG